>NW_027456873.1:0-160000 GCF_040206685.1 Ascaphus truei
AGCATTGTAAAGTGCCTTGCTGGCCTAGTACAATTTAGTAAATATCCTAAACAATGTCGTCTTAGGCAAAATGTTGCTGATCTTTGCTCTAAAAATGACTATGAACTAAAGAGAAATAACAATCTCCCTTGTGAGCACATTCACATGTCTCAGACAGGTCTGCAACCCTGCTTTTCACCATTATCCCATACAGCTTCCACTGCAGCCAGGGACTCTGGGAAATGACATGCAAATGAGCACAGTGTCACCTTTTGCTTCAAATCTATTTTAAATGAAATTAGCCTTGTACTTCTGGTGGAGAGTAGGGGTTTGGTGCTTTATACGTTACATATTATTAAATGTTAACATCAAACAAATATTGTCATTATGTTTGGTGCTACTTATTTCTTTTTCATTAGGATTTATTTATTCATCTTTCATTATTATTATTTACTAGCTGAGAGACCCGGCGTTGCCCGGGATGTAAATGCGTAATAGGTAGTATTATTTATAACTCGTGGAACAATAGGTGAGTATTTGTTGTAAAGGTTTCGGGGGGGGGGGAGAAAGGGGAGCGGGGGGGGGGAGAAAGGGGAGCGGGGGGGGGAGAAAGGGGAGCGGGGGGGGAGAAAGGGGAGCGGGGGGGGAGAAAGGGGAGCGGGGGGGGTGAGAAAGGGGAGCGGGGGGGAGAAAGGGGAGCGGGGGGGAGAAAGGGGAGCGGGGGGGGGGGGGAGAAAGGGGAGCGGGGGGGGAGAAAGGGGAGCGGGGGGGGGAGAGAAAGGGGAGCGGGGGGGGAGAAAGGGGAGCGGGGGGGGAGAAAGGGGAGCGGGGGGGAGAAACGGGAGCGGGGGGGGGAGAAAGGGGAGCGGGGGGGGAGAAAGGGGAGCGGGGGGGGGGAGAAAGGGGAGCGGGGGGGGGAGAAAGGGGAGCGGGGGGGGGGAGAAAGGGGAGCGGGGGGGGAGAAAGGGGAGCGGGGGGGGAGAAAGGGGAGCGGGGGGGGGAGAAAGGGGAGCGGGGGGGGAGAAAGGGGAGCGGGGGGGGGAGAAAGGGGAGCAGGGGGGGAGAAAGGGGAGCGGGGGGGAGAAAGGGGAGCGGGGGGGAGAAAGGGGAGCGGGGGGGAGAAAGGGGAGCGGGGGGGGGGAGAAAGGGGAGCGGGGAGAAAGGGGAGCGGGGGGGGAGAAAGGGGAGCGGGGGGGGGAGAAAGGGGAGCGGGGGGGGGAGAAAGGGGAGCGGGGGGGGAGAAAGGGGAGCGGGGGGGGAGAAAGGGGAGCGGGGGGGGAGAAAGGGGAGCGGGGGGGGGGGGAGAAAGGGGAGCGGGGGGGGGAGAAAGGGGAGCGGAGGGGGGAGAAAGGGGAGCGGGGGGGAGAAAGGGGAGCGGGGGGGGGGGAAGGGGAGCGGGGGGGGAAAGGGGAGTGGGGGGGGTGGAGAGCGGTGGGCATATGTATTGTCATAATTTATGTTTAGGCATTTCCCCCCCCCCCGTTCCCCGTGACTCCCCCCCCCCGTTCCCTGTGACTCGCGCTCCCCCCCCGGCGGCCGCTTGGTCCCCCGATGTGCCGTCCTGCTGAGTGAGGCGTGCAGGCGGCTGCAGGAAGCGCCCTGTGTGGGCCTAAGACTCACGCTCCCCCCCCCCCCCCCGGCGCCCGCTCGATGTGGCGTCTGGCTGAGCGGCGGTAGGAAGCGCCCCTGTGTGGGCCTGAGGCTGAGGCGGGACGCGCAGTGGGCCTGAGGCTGAGGCGGGACACGCAGTGGGCCTGAGGCTGAGGCGGGACGCGCAGTGGGCCTGAGGCTGAGGCGGGACGCGCAGTGGGCCTGAGGCTGAGGCGGGACGCGCAGTGGGCCTGAGGCTGAGGCGGGACGCACAGTGACTTACCTGAGCGGGTGGTAGCGCCGGGGAGGTAAGGGAGCGGCTGGGGTAGGAGGGCCGCGCTTCCCGTCCGGAGCCAGTGCAGGATGGCGCACGTGAGGGGGGGGGGGAGGGGGGCGGACAGAGGGTGTGTGTGTGTGTATAGAGCTGCTGTGTTGTGTGTGTGTGTGTGTGTGTGTGTGTGTGTATAGAGCTGCTGTGTTGTGTGTGTGTGTGTGTGTGTGTATAGAGCTGCTGTGTTGTGTGTGTGTGTGTGTATAGAGCTGCTGTGTTGTGTGTGTGTGTGTATAGAGCTGCTGTGTTGTGTGTGTGTGTATAGAGCTGCTGTGTTGTGTGTGTGTGTGTATAGAGCTGCTGTGTTGTGTGTGTGTGTGTGTGTATAGAGCTGCTGTGTTGTGTGTGTGTGTGTGTGTGTGTGTATAGAGCTGCTGTGTTGTGTGTGTGTGTGTGTATAGAGCTGCTGTGTTGTGTGTGTGTGTGTGTATAGAGCTGCTGTGTTGTGTGTGTGTGTGTGTATAGAGCTGCTGTGTTGTGTGTGTGTGTGTGTGTATAGAGCTGCTGTGTTGTGTGTGTGTGTGTGTGTATAGAGCTGCTGTGTTGTGTGTGTGTGTGTATAGAGCTGCTGTGTTGTGTGTGTGTGTGTGTATAGAGCTGCTGTGTTGTGTGTGTGTGTGTGTATAGAGCTGCTGTGTTGTGTGTGTGTGTGTATAGAGCTGCTGTGTTGTGTGTGTGTGTGTGTGTGTATAGAGCTGCTGTGTTGTGTGTGTGTGTGTGTGTATAGAGCTGCTGTGTTGTGTGTGTGTGTGTGTGTTGTGTGTGTGTATAGAGCTGCTGTGTTGTGTGTGTGTGTGTGTGTGTATAGAGCTGCTGTGTTGTGTGTGTGTGTGTGTGTGTGTGTGTGTGTGTGTGTGTGTGTGTGTGTGTGTGTATAGAGCTGCTGTGTTGTGTGTGTGTGTGTGTGTGGGCCGTCACTCCGCCTCAGGCCAATGAGAGGTGTGCGGGGGCGGGCGACCCAAGGGACCAATGAGATTTCCCCTAGGGACACCGGACATCCAGGCAGGCAAACATACAGTGCTTTCACTAATATAGTATAAGATTAACTTTATTATATTTGTTGTTGTCATTATTATTATTGTTTACTGTTAGCTGGAGTATGGCTCACCCAAGAACCACTTCCCCCTGTATGGGGGTCAGACATAGTGCAGACTTGACCCCTGACATTTATAAAAAGATGTTGGAATATGTGACACTGCTGCTTAATAAACACAAACACAGGCGCGCCATGTATTGTTCTGACATTGGTTTATTACACAGAGACACGTCTTTATAGAGGGTTGTCACACTAACAGCCTGGAAGGGGTTAATGCAGGGTCACCAGCCCAGCCCCCCTCTCCTATGATTGGTTGCTGCTCTCGTACAGGAGCCGCGATTGGTCCCCTGTCAATGTCAGAAAAGGCGCGCCAGTTTTGCTGTCTCCATGGCGACCGCCGGAGATCGGCCTGCAGCGCGGCCCGGCTTCCAGGTTACCTCCCCGCCGGTGAAGATGTTAGCGGGGCGGCTGAGGGAATGCGTGCGGCGGCGGCCCGGTTCCTTCTGGCTGGAGAAAGGAGCCGGCGGGCTGGAGGTGGGCCTGGTGTGGATGCAGGGCCGGGTGCTGCACGTACGGCCCGAGCGCGGCGGTCACCGTGCGGCTGAGCGACGACACTCACACCTTCACCGTGTGCGGGGGCTGACCGGGTGCCCAAGGGCAAGCCCTGCCTGCAGCCAGGTAACCGGGGGGTCCGCACGCCCTGCCTGCAGCCAGGTAACCGGGGGGGTCCGCAAGCCCTGCCTGCAGCCAGGTAACCGGGGGGTCCGCAAGCCCTGCCTGCAGCCCGGTAACCGAGGGGTCCGCAAGCCCTGCCTGCAGCCCGGTAACCGGGGGGTCCGCAAGCCCTGCCTGCAGCCAGGTAACCGGGGGGTCAGCAAGCCCTGCCTGCAGCCAGGTAACCGGGGGGGTCAGCAAGCCCTGCCTGCAGCCAGGTAACCGGGGGGGGTCCGCAAGCCCTGCCTGCAGCCAGGTAACCGGGGGTCCGCAAGCCCTGCCTGCAGCCAGGTAACCGGGGGGGTCCGCAAGCCCTGCCTGCAGCCAGGTAACCGGGGGGGTCAGCAAGCCCTGCCTGCAGCCAGGTAACCGGGGGGGGGTCCGCAAGCCCTGCCTGCAGCCAGGTAACCGGGGGTCCGCAAGCCCTGCCTGCAGCCAGGTAACCGGGGGGTCCGCAAGCCCTGCCTGCAGCCAGGTAACCGGGGGGTCCGCAAGCCCTGCCTGCAGCCACGTAACTGGGGGGTCCGCAAGCCCTGCCTGCAGCCAGGTAACCGGGGGGTCAGCAAGCCCTGCCTGCAGCCACGTAATCGGGGGGTCCGCAAGACCTGCCTGCAGCCAGGTAACCGGGGGGTCCGCAAGCCCTGCCAGCAGCCAGGTAACCGGGGGTCCGCAAGCCCTGCCTTCAGCCACGTATTTGGGGGGTCCGCAAGCCCTGCCTGCAGCCAGGTAACCGGGGGGGTCCGCAAGCCCTGCCAGCAGTCAGGTAACCGGGGGGTCCGCAAGCCCTGCCTGCAGCCAGGTAACCGGGGGGTCCGCAAGCCCTGCCTGCAGCCAGGTAACCGGGGGGTCCGCGCGTGGCTATCACTGTCCTGCCTCACACGGGAGGAGGGCGCCATGATTTCTTCTCCCGCCCCCTAAACAGCAACACCAGCCTCTCACCCTCTCACCCTCTCACGTCACCTAGATAGAAGCCAGGCAGATCACACTGGTTTTCTATGAATCGCAACTGATTTTAAAGTCCTGTTTATATCAGCAGTCAGGTCTGATATAAAACAGTAGTAATGTTTCCACCGCCAGTGTATGCAGTGCTGTACATAGAATGTTTGCAGGCGCGAGCCGCTACCCCATAGAGCTTACAATCTATGTCTGAAGCACTTATTCCATGACCTGTTATTTGTAATTTATATGATTGTCACATGTATTACTGCTGGGAAGCGCTATGTACATTTAATGGCGCTATATAAAAAAAGACATTTGTAGCCCTTTTTCTGACACTCTAAGCGACTTCGGGTAACTGCGCGCACCTGCGGCTCCAGGAGATCTGAGCCTCCGCTAGCTGGGAGCCTGGGGTAACACTTATTAGCGCAGCGCCTCCACTTACCCAGGATCACCGTCATGTAAGATTCCCCTGGGCAAGAAACACACCGATACAATGCGTGCAACCAACTTTACTATGTGCAATAATAAACTTATACTCTATATGAACCGTGGCAATAACCCAATATGCATACACTTATCTTATAACACTATACTTATACTCTATCATACCCTAACACCGCTAACGGATAATGTCCTTCTAACATCAGTGGCTCGGCCACACCCCTAGGGAATATTGTCCTGTACAATAGTGGCTCAGCCACGCTCTTATGAGTGTCTCTATCCCGTCACCGCGTGCCCCACACACCGTGTCCGTGTAATAGTACGATAGCGGTGTGTACTCGCTAGTGTCTCCCTATAGTTATGCCTAAGGCGGGATCAGCGCCTGTTGACCGGTGTTGGTGCACTTGACGTATCTACTACCTTCCGGTCACGGCGGTGACCGGTAATACTTGGAAAAGGATCAGCCGAATCCTTGCTTGTCTGGGATGTCCGCAGTGCAGCTGTCTGGTCCCAAGCAGCTCACCAGCAAACCTGCTCCGCACGCTTGTCCCTAACTGTGTACACAGTAAGGTGACTGATCGCTAGCACTATGGCCGTCCCTGCAGCACAGCAGCACACTGTGACTCAGGGGTTTCTCCTAAGGGCCTGCGGGGTAAAGCTAGCCTATGCAGGCGGGTCACGGACCCCCTGCACGCATACACCCTCCTCCGTTACCTTCCAGATCCCCTCTGACTAGCCTCTCCCCCACGCTTCCCTTTCCTCCTCCCGTAATTCTAGCCTTCCGATTGGCTCCTCAAGTCAGGTGACTGCCCAGGAGCTCATGGGAGTTGTAGTTCCTCAGCGGAGCTTCTCTGCCTTGAGCTGCACAGACTCACAGCTATTGCATCAGCGCAGACCTCCACATGACTCTCCTGAACAGTCAAAACACCAACTGAACACACATATGAGGCTCCTACCACATCCCTACACATACATCTATTATTTGGTGCCTGCGGCACAGGGAGATAACGTGACTTGCTCAAGGTCACAAGGTATGGGGGGGGGATTGAGTGAGTGTGTGTGGGGGGGGATTGAGTGTGTTTGTGTGTGGGGGGGTGTGTGTTTGTGTGTGGGGGGGTGTGTGTTTGTGTGTGGGGGGGATTGTGTGTGTTGGGGGGGGAGATTGAGTGTGTGGGGGGGATTTTGTGTGTGTGGGGGGGGGATTGTGTGTGTGTGGGTGGGGGATTGAGTGTGTGTGGGGGGGATTGAGTGTGTGTGGGGGGGGTTGAGTGTGTGTGTGGGGGGGGGGTTGAGTGTGTGTGTGGGGGGGGGGGGTTGAGTGTGTGTGTGTGGGGGGGGGGTTGAGTGTGTGTGGGGGGGGGGGGTTGAGTGTGTGTGTGGGGGGGGGTTGAGTGTGTGTGTGGGGGGTGGGTTGAGTGTGTGTGGGGGGGGATTGTGTGTGTGTGGGGGGATTGAGTGTGTGTGTGTGTGTGGGGGGATTGAGTGTGTGTGTGGGGGGGGGATTGAGTGTGTGTGTGTGTGGGGGGGTTGAGTGTGTGTGGGGGGGGTTGAGTGTGGGGGCGGGGATTGAGTGTGTGTGTGGGGGGGGATTGAGTGTGTATGTGTGTGGGGGGGATTGTGTGTGTGTGGGGGGGGGGATTGAGTGTGATTGGGGGGATTGAGTGTGTGCGTGGGGGGATTGAGTGTGTGTGTGTGGGGGGGGGAATTGAGAGTGTGTGTGTGGGGGGGGATTGAGTGTATGTTTGTGTGGGGGGGATTGAGTGTGTGTGTGTGGGGGGAATTGAGTGTGTGTGTGTGGGGGGAATTGAGTGTGTGCGGGGGGGATTGTGTATGGGGGGGGATTGAGTGTGTTTGTGTGTGGGGGGGGGTGTGTTTGTGTGTGGGGGGATTGTGTGTGTGTGGGGGGATTGAGTGTGTGTGTGTGTGTGTGTGTGTGTGTGTGTGTGTGGATTGTGTGTGGGGATTGTGTGTGTGTGTGTGGGGGGGGGGGGGGGGGGGAGTGTGTGTGTGTGTGTGTGTGTGGGGGGGGGGGGATTGTGTGTGTGTGTACTGCTGCGGCACAGTTTATTCGAGCATTTGCCCGTTCTGTGTTGCAGCAGTAGCCTGGCGCGCGCCCGAGTGTGACGGGCGCACGCCGAAGCAGCGGAAGAGCGCCCTCCGATCGGGGCGCTCTCCCTACCGCTGCCGGGTCCGCCGGGTCCCCCGGAACCCCCTGCCGCTGTCCCGCGATCGCGGGACACCAGGGCTCCCTCGGGGAGCCCCTGGACACGCGTGCAGGGGGCGCACGCTCCCGATGACGCGTGACCGCGCGTCTATGACGCGCGGCACGCCGAGGGGCGGCCACTTGCAAGCCGGGAGATTTCCCGGCTTGCGGTACCGACCACACTTCAATAAAGTGTGTCGGTAGTGTATGTGGTGTGTATGTGGTGATTGATTGAGAGAGAGAGTGTGTGTTGTATTGCAGTGGTGCGCAAACTGGTGGGGGGCAATAAGGCGCAAGATTTAGGGGGGCGCAGGCGACGTGCGGCGAAATCTGGGTGCGCGGGCCGGCAGACGCTTTGCGCGGGAGGACGAAAAAGCTGTACGCGATGGGCGGCCAATAAGATGTGCACGGGCGGGCAGCCGAAGATGTGTGCGGGTGGCTGAACAAGATAGTGCAGGTGGCGGCCTCGTGATGGTGTGTGCGCACGCGCAGGGGCTTCGGAGGTACGGGGAGGAGCACGCCCGAGCACGGTGAAGTCAAACGCCCCTCCCGGTGTCTGCCCTGCAATAGCGCTGTGTTCCTGCTCTCCTCCGCTGGCAACCTGCTTCGCTGCGATCCTCTGCGAGGGAAAGGGTCGGCTGCCACTGTATCAATCACACTATGAATGTACAGAAATAATAAAAAAAAGTGAAAACATTGAAAACGGAAAAATAATAAATAATAATAATGTAGGTAGGAGTGTGGATGACAATGGGGATAGCAAGCCAAAGAGCAGGGAGGGGAAGGTAGAAACAAAAGGGGGGATAGGGAAGGGAGGTAGCAAAGAGGTGGATGAATGCCCCCCAAAAGTATTGCCTTTGTGCACGTACGCTCTCCCAAGCTCAGCGCTTGGGGAGACAAACAAAATTGACTTTGAAGTGCGCTCAGCAGAAGTCAATGCACACATACAGCCACACACAGACACACACACACACACACACAAACACACACAAATAGCCCCGATCCACGCTTGCAAAATGATGCAGGACACCCTGCGCTCAGGCTTGGAGAGTTGGTGATGTCACCGCTCTCAGCGGCAGCGTGGACGCAGCCTAATTTTGCAAGCGCGAGCTGTTGAAATATGTAAGTATTTATAGACATATTTGGATTTATATTGTATACCGTTTAATAAAGGTTTTTTTTTTTTTCATGTGATTTTGATTACGTCAGGCAGGGGGGGCCCGAGAAATTTTATGGATGAAGAGGGGGGCTCGGCATAAAAGGTTTGCTCACCCCTGCACTAAGCTGCGCTTTCAGCTCATAGACCTCACATTATAAACGTGTAATTATAGTCTCACCTTAATGTAGTGTAAAAGAAAATGATGTACAGATTTGGTCGCATCTATTAACGCAGGTTAACGGTGGCAGAACGTTAAAGCAGCTCTATTTAAACAAATGGCACAGCGCTATATTTCTTAAATGGGTGCAATTTATTGCATTATTTGTGTAATCTTATCAGGTGGTACAGGCATACCCCGCATTCACGTACACAATGGGACCGGAGCATGTATGTAAAGTGAAAATGTACTTAAAGTGAAGCACTCCCTTTTCCCCACTTATCGATGCATGTACTGTACTGCAATCCTCATATACGCGCATAACTGATGTAAATAACACATGTGTAACAGTCTCTACAGTCTCCCCGCTTGCGCACAGCTTCGGTACAGGTAGGGAGCCGGTATTGCTGTTCAGGACGTGCTGACAGGCGCATGCGCGAGCTGCCGTTTGCCTATTGGGTGATATGTCCTTACTCGCGAGTGTCCTTAAACCGGGGTATGCCTGTACACTTGTACAGGAAATCCTAAAGTTGATGTCCCTGGGGCAGCTGAGGGATTTTCACCCATTCAGTCCTGGAGGGTCCTGCGCCCCCCTCCTGCATTTCCTAATCATGTGTTCGCTCCTTAGGCCTCGGATATTTTATTTATTTGTCAAATGTTTTACCAGGAAGGAAGCAATACTTGAAAATGAGAGGTAACTCTCAATGTATGTCCTGGGCACAGAGTTATGATGACAGATACATGGTTACAAATCCATAGTTACATTAAGTGAACAGGGTATCTTATACTATATTAGTGAAAGCACTGTATGTTTGCCTGCCTGCCTGCATGCATGCATGCCTGCCTGCTGGATGTCCGGTGTCCCTAGCGGCAATCTCATTGGTCCCATGGGCCAACCGCCCCCGCACACCTCTCATTGGCCTCACACACTCACACCACCCCCTTGGCCCGCCCCTGAGGCGGAGTGACGGGCCAAAGGTCCACAAAAAAAAAAAAAAAAAAAAACACACACACACACACACACACACACACACACACACACACACACACACACACCCCCCCCCCCCCCCAAGCTCACACACACCTCACCCCCCCCCAAGCTCACACACCCCCCCCCCCCCAAGCTCACACCCCGGCGCCGCTACAGTCAGCGGGGGAGCGGAGCGAGCGCCCGGGACACACGCGGGGGAGCGGCCACAACACGCTGCCTCCCGCCTCACATCCACGTGGGAGCGGCCGGATGGGTGAGGCAGCATACCCACGGGCCTCGCCGCACGCTCCTCGGCACCGGCTCACCTCTCCCACCCCCCTCACAGCAAAGACCAGCCTACCCGGCGCCGCCTGCAACGCTCCTCGGCACCGCCGCCTCACCTCGAGCCGGAGGGCAGCGGGGGGGCTCCCGCCCTGCAGGAGGCCTCACCTCGAGCCGGAGGGCAGCGGGGGGGCTCCCGCCCTGCAGGAGGCCTCACCTCGAGCCGGAGGGCAGCGGGGGGGCTCCCGCCCTGCAGGAGGCCTCACCTCGAGCCGGGGGGCAGCGGGGGGGCTCCCGCCCTGCAGGAGGCCTCACCTCGAGCCGGAGGGCAGCGGGGGGGCTCCCGCCCTGCAGGAGGCTTCACCTCGAGCCGGTGGGCAGCGGGGGGGCTCCCGCCCTGCAGGAGGCCTCACCTCGAGCCGGAGGCAGCAGGGGGGCTCCCGCCCTGCAGGAGGCCTCACCTCGAGCCGGGGGGGCTCCCGCCCTGCAGGAGGCCTCACCTCGAGCCGGAGGCAGCGGGGGGGCTCCCGCCCTGCAGGAGGCCTCACCTCGAGCCGGAGGCCAGCGGGGGGGCTCCCGCCCTGCAGGAGGCCTCACCTCGAGCCGGAGGCAGCGGGGGGGCTCCCGCCCTGCAGGAGGCCTCACCTCGAGCCGGAGGCAGCGGGGGGGCTCCCGCCCTGCAGGAGGCCTCACCTCGAGGAACATGCTGCCGACTGCAAGGTAAGCAGCTCTCCCCCCACACCCCCCCATTCCTTCATTGCCAGCCTCAACCCTCCATACATACACACACACACACACTATATATATATATATATATATATATATATATATATATATACACATACACATACACATACACAGAGACAGAGACACACACACACACACACAGAGACCACACACACACATGTAGGCGCACACACACACATGTAGGCACACACACACACACACGCACACACACACATGTAGGCACACACACACGTCCACAGACACACACATGTAGACACACACACACATGTAGACAGACACACACGCACACACACACACACACACACACACACACCTATACAGACACACGTATACACACACACACACGTATACACACAGGCACACGTAGACACACAGACACACGTAGACACACGTAGACACAAACAAACACGTAGACACACAGACACACACCTATACACACACACACACACACACCTATACACACACACACACACACCTATACACACACACACACGTATACACACAGACACACACGTATACACACAGACACACACGTATACACACAGACACACGTTTACACACACACACACGTATACACACACACACACACGTAGACACACACACACGTAGACACACACACACACGTAGACACACACACAGACGTAGACACACGCACACACACGTAGACACACACACACGTAGACACACACACACACGTAGACACACACACACACGTAGACACACACACACACGTAGACACACACACACACGTAGACACACACACACACGTATACGCACACACACGTAGACACACACACACGTATACACACGCACGTAGACACACACACGCACGTAGACACACACACATGTACACGTAGACACACACACACATGTACACGTAGACACACACACACATGTACACGTAGACACGTACACACACACACATGTACACGTATACTCACACACATGTACACGTACACACACACATGGAGACATACACACACACATGGAGACATACACACACGCACATGTACACATACACACACGTACACACACACACACATGTATACATACACATAATGTATACACACACACATGTATACACACACACATGTATACACACACACATGTATACACACACACACACACAAACATGTATACACACAAATGTACACACACACATGTATACACACACACACACACATACTATGTATACACACAAACATGTATACACACGTGTATACACACACGTGTATACACATGTGTATATACACATGTGTATACACACACATGGAGACATACACACACGCACATGTACACATACACACACACGTATACATACACATAATGTATACACACACACATGTATACACACACACACACACACGTGTATACACACACATGTATACACACACGTATACACACACACAAACATGTATACACACACACAAACATGTATACACACACAAATGTACACACACACACAAACATGTATACACACACACAAACATGTATACACACACAAATGTACACACACACACATGTACACACACACACACACACACACACACACACACACATACTATGTATACACACATGTGTATACACATGTGTATACACACACGTACACATGTATACACACACACACACACACAATATATACATACACACAATGTCTACACACACATGTGTATACACGTCTATACACACATGTGTATACACACACATGTGTATACACACACGTACACACACACACACACGTACACATGTATACACACACACACACACACATACAATGTATACACACAAACATGTATACACACACACAAACATGTATACACACACGTGTGTATACACACACACGTGTGTATACACACACACGTGTGTATACACACACACGTATACACACACACACTATCCCCAGCAAAACCACATCAGCACACCGCTATCCCATGCCCCCCCAGCACACTGGCATTCTCGGCTCCCCGCCATTCCCAGCCCCCATCAACACCATCAGCACCCACACATCGGCACCTTTGCACCTCCCCCATCGGCACACCCACATCCGCACCCCCACATCCGCACCCCCACATCAGCACCAAACCCTCCAAAATCAGCACACCGATACAATCACCATCAGTACAGCCACAGCAGCACTACCACCGCACATGGGCCGCGTTGACCACTCCTCACCCAAATGCCACACCCACACCACAAACATCCCGGGCAACGCCGGGGCTCTCAGCTAGTACATTATATACAAGACATTGCATGCACAGTTAGAGATAATATATATTATAGGCGCATGTAACCGTTACAGACCAGATTAAAATGTGAGACAGCCTTAGTTTTGAAAGAACTTAGACTGGTGGCATCTGCAAGAGTCTCTGGTAGGTTGTTCCAGTTTTGGGGTGCACGGTAAGGCCGTGATTATACCCGAAGCGGCGGAGCGCAGAACGTTGTGCGCCACCAAAACAAATAAAAGTTTTCCTATGAGCGCACGCTAAGAATGGGTGACCAAGTGCGCAAATTTTCGAACAGATCCAAGAATTTTATTTTCTGGAGCGATGGCCGCGTCATGTGAGCGGTTCAGCCAATGAGCGTGAACCACTCACGTGACATCATGGCCTCGCCTCCCGATGCCTCCTGCCTGCAGTGCAAGTTTCGGGCAGCGCATCGCATTGAGGTAGCGCGCGTGTCACGCCGCCGGTGGTATTAATGAAGGCCTATGAGGAGGAGCGTCCGGATACTTTGTTGAACCTTAGGACCATGAGCAGTCTGTTGGAGTCTGATCTCAGATGATAAGTGCTGACGTGGTAGGGGTGAGGAGCTTGTTCAGATAGGTGGGTAGCTTGCCTAGAAAGTATTTGAATACACAGACCCCCACCAACGCGGCTCGAAACGCGTTGGTGGGGGTCTGTATACCCCGTAATGTAGCTGTATTTTTTTGTGGTTTCCATTAAAATGGTCTTTTTTTATGGGCACACGCTCTCCTGGATTTCATTCAACCTTTTTTTACTTTCCTGAGTATTAGTGCCTGCTTTTTCCTTTTGCTTCGTGTCAAGTCATCCAGAAAAAACGGAAGCACGCCCCCTACTGTGAAAGAAGAAACCTGGACAGCCAAAAGGACATTACCAACTCTAACTGTGAGTTATTTTATCACAAGCACATTCTCCATTCTGACATTATATGCTGGGACACTTTATTGTGTGGCCCCTTACTACAGTGCTCGTGGGGGCCCTAGCCCACTAGTCAGATTACAATGGAGCAGTGATTAATACATGATTGTTCTGTGTCCTATGGATTGGCTATCCCTTATCCATTATCCAGGGGGTTTTCATTTCCGTTATCATTATATACATTTATTGAACGTTACAATTTTTGTACTACATATTTTGAGGCTTTTTTTCAGAGCACCACACATTTTTTCCATTTTTCTATGAAAAGTGGAAAGGCCGGGGACACTTTAACTTTCACATGTTATAATGCCTGGCCCCTGGCTTATGGTGCCAGGTAGCTGCCAGGGGCTCACCGTTCCAGTGGTAACCTTTATTGTATAGCCTGGTTACCCCCTTTATCGTATAGCCTGGCACCCCCTTTGGAGGGAAGTATTATCGAAATGGGGGGGTCCCAGAGTTGAAATGAATGCGGTTCAGCTTGGGGAGACCCTCTGCTTCAATCCTGTTTTAAAATTTTTTTTTTTATAAAAAGCGTGTGACTTGCTCCTTCAGAATACTGATTTTCATGTTCGGTTAAAGCCTTAACAAGAAAAAAATGGGTGTATATAGCGCTAAAAAATCTTGTGCAGTGACAATAATGTTATAATGTGATAGTGCACACAATAAAATATAAATATATAATAATAAACTTAGGCTGCCAGGTGATACCAACTCCAAGACAGGTTGGAAAAACAAGACAAATAATAAACAATACAGACCGGCGCCAATTAGTCCAAGGTGATACTAATGTCCAGCACTGAAAGAGTCTCAGAATAGTAGATAGCTGCAGTAGTATCTTCACAGCTTGTCTTCAATGATTGGACTCCATATGTATGTGCATGGGAGAAAAAATAGACAAAGAAAACATATCATAGTGCAGTATGCAAACAACCAAACATGCAGGACAAACAGGACAAGACAAACACTACATAAAACAGGCTCACCCCCTGAAGAAGTGCGCATGCGCACGAAACGCGTTGGGCAGATTTGCATTTTGAGTGTGGCAGAGGACTGGTAGTGACTGCGGGAGCCTTGCAGCCAAGTGAAAGAAAATTCGGCGATTGCACCCGCCTCCTAGCAGCGGATTTCCGGATTGAGCTTGACAGACAGCACCAGGAGCTCCACGAGATCCGTCAAGCCGCGTGGTGTGACGTGCTTCTGGTCACGGAGAGAGAGAGATCTCTGGAGGTCTGAGGACTGAAAAAACGGAGCTGCTGCCGGTTACCATCTATCCTTACACCCCTGCTTATGTCCTGTGGCAGTACTGTAAGTAGGATTCCGGTTTTTACCCACCGGATCCCACGTGTGCTACCTCATCATTTTCATTTTAATTGTGTTAATAAATACTTTATTGTAGGATTAGTCAGCCTTGCCTGTTTTATGTAGTGTTTGTCTTGTCCTGTTTGTCCTGCATGTTTGGTTGTTTGCATACTGCACTATGATATGTTTTCTTTGTCTATTTTTTCTCCCATGCACATACATATGGAGTCCAATCATTGAAGACAAGCTGTGAAGATACTACTGCAGCTATCTACTATTCTGAGACTCTTTCAGTGCTGGACATTAGTATCACCTTGGACTAATTGGCGCCGGTCTGTATTGTTTATTATCGGTTAAAGCCTTACTTCACAAATGTAGTAAAGTGCTTTAAAACATTTTTTTGATTTCAACCTTCCCCAGCGATCGCATCTGTCTATCTAAACCTTGTGTCGCCCTGCTCCTTACTTCCCTTCTCCTTTCCCACTCAACCTGTCTTCACCAACCTACTAACACTTCTCTACCTCCTTTGATACCTAACCTACCAAGTCCTACTTCACGTCCCCCTTCACTCCACTTCCAGTCACCACTCCCACTATCTAACTTGCACATTTCTATAGCTTTCTGATTTCCTCACTTCTCCACATTTATTCTTCTTTCTTTCTAGCTCCCTACTTCCTCTCCTCCTTGCTCTCCCCTCTACCACTTCCTTACTACTTGCTGCATCCCTACCC
Source organism: Ascaphus truei (assembly GCF_040206685.1). Lineage (NCBI taxonomy): Eukaryota > Metazoa > Chordata > Amphibia > Anura > Ascaphidae > Ascaphus > Ascaphus truei. The sequence goes on from NW_027456873.1 coordinate 15,737, forward strand.
CACTTTAAATTCAAGTCTACTTCCTTACTCCTTCTTATAGTATTGTCTCCTTAAATGTCTCCACTTCGGCTTATTTCCTCTCATCTACTTGCTTTTATCCTCTTACTAACTCCCTCTCTATCACTCACCCTGCCCTTACTCGCTTAATGGTTCTGCCGCTACGGCGCTATACTAATTCCCTTCCCGTATGTCTTTCTATTCTTCCCAGACTCAAAATTCAAAAAGCCCGCGTCGGGCCGGTGAGATGACTAATCCAGGCCTGCGCGGGTCATCCGGCGCATTCTGGACGCCTTGATGGGCTTACGGCTGTCCTTGGTCTTGCTGGTGACGTCATCTGGTCGCGCCGGTGGGAGCTGGTTCCGCGCCACCTCCAAGATGGCGCCGCTCCTTCCGGGGCACAGCTGTGATGCGTATCCGGGGGGCGGCCATTTTGGAAGACGTCTCTCACCAGTGCGGAGGTGCGTGCGCCCGCTCCTGTTTCCCGCTCACCGCTCTCTTCCTGCTCCTGCGGTTCACTGTGGATTCCTGCCTTCTAGAGCTGCTTCGCCATCTTGTGTCGGGGGCCGCCATCATCAGAAAGGTAGGCCGCAAATTTTCTCACCAGGGATTCAGTTTCAGCGCAGGTTGCTTGATCACTGGACATCTGTAGTTGGGGTGTCGGAGATCACCGCTCTTTCACTCGGGGGTGAGTTTCTTTATTTGGTGACAGCTTCACCGTGGCCGGGGACCAGACCTCAAGTAGGGGGACGAGAACTGGAGGAGAAGCAAAGAAACACAGGTTGCTGAGGCCATGACACCGAGGGATTAGCCTGATACACTACAGGGGTGAACAAAGCCGGGACAGACTCTGGTTATGCATAGTATATGTTAGGTTTTATTCATTCAAGCTCAGGAAGAGCGAGGCAGGAGTGGGGGGGAGTGACCTGCTTCAAAAATCCGCATGGGCCACGCACTAGGGGGGAGGAGGGTGGATCTCCTGGGCCCTAGTGAAGTCCTTTGGGACTGGACGCGGTGGGTGAGTGAACTTCATCCCACGTTTCCTCCGGGCGGTTGGAGAGGAGTCCAGCTTCCCAAAGGCGGTGATCTCGTCAAGGAGGCGACGTCGCTGAGACGACGAGAATTCTACTGTCTTTTGTCTTGTCTAGTGTTTGTTGTGTCCCCCCAGGTGTACCCTCTTGTGTGCTCCCCCTTGTGTATTGCTGTAGGTGGTGAAGTGAGGTATTGCAGTTCGAGAAGAAGAGGAGGTCGGGATTGTGGTCCAGGTGCATCAATCAAGAACAGATATCGGCAGCAAAGTCATCTCATACTTTTAAATGAGTAAGGAACTCAGGCTAGTATCACATAACTTTAAGGGGTTTAACAGCCCGGTTAAACGCAGAATCGCCTTCCGAGATTATAAGCGTAAAGGGGCAGAAATTCTGTTTCTGCAAGAAACACACTTCTCTCAAGACAACTACCCCAAATTCCTGGATAAGGACTACCCGACACACTTTTTGTCTTCCGCGAAAGTCAAAAAAAAAGGGGTGGCCATACTAATTCATAAAAGAATACCGTTCGTACCCGATAGGACTTTCAAAGATAAAGAGGGCAGATTCCTCATAGTAAGAGGTGCAATCCAAGGGTTCCCAATTACTCTAGCAACAATATATGCCCCTAATGAGACGGCCCCCGTTTTTTTCTCTACCTTCTTTGGGAAACTCAACAAAGTGGCCAGAGGTAATATCATTGTCGCTGGAGACTTGAACAGGGCACTACGGGAGGACCTTGACAGATGTTCATCCACTAATATTACACACAGATCTGACATACTAACAATTAAAAAAGGGTTACGTGACTGCCAACTACTCGACATCTGGAGGGAACAACACCAGAGACTGAGAGAATACACCTTCTACTCACACCCACATGACACATATAGCAGGATAGATTACTTCCTTGTATCCAACAGAATGGTCCCTGGGGTCTCTCGCACCGAGATCCATGATATTTCATGGTCAGACCATGCATCTATAGAGCTGCGGTGCACACTAATCCCACTAGACAGACCTAGAGCGAACTGGAAACTAAACGAAATCTTACTGAAAATCCCAGCCCTACAGGTGGAAATTGGGGAAAAGCTCACACAATACTTCGAGGAGAATGAGGGGAGTGTGGCTACGCACTCCAGACTGTGGGAGGCCCATAAGGCTACCCTCAGGGGGGTCATTATGAATCTGGCCGCTAAACGGAAAAGAGAACGGGAGGGAAAAATTTTGAAGCTAGAGGAACAGCTAGCAGAGCTTTCCTCCCTCCACAAAAAAATAAGAATGCCCACACGTTAACTCAAATACTAGCCACTAAAACTAGTCTTAACCTCCTCCTCTCCGCCCAGGCCGAGAAGGAATTGACCTGGTCCAAGCGGAAATTTTATGAAAAAGCTAACAAGCCTGACACACTACTTGCCAATAAGCTAAAAAAACAAGCTTCCAAACTATCACATTCACGCAATTCGAAACCAAGATGGGGACCTTACCTCCATCCCAGCGAACATAGCAGGGGAATTCAAAAAGTATTACGAAATATTATACAATGGAGATAAGGTAACCCATAATCCGAAAACAAAGGAGGATTTACGGACCTTCTTAATAGAGGCACATTTACCCATTTTGAAGAGATGCGAAAGGGAGGCACTCCAGTCGGACTTCACGATGGAGGAACTCTCTGGGGTCATCAAAGCACTAAAACCGGCTAAAGCCCCAGGGCCAGATGGCTTTTCGAACTTATATTACAATAAATATTTAAAAATTCTAGCCCCCCACATGTTAAAGTTATTCAATGAAATCTTAGCAGGGGCCTCATTCCCAGCACAAATGCTCCAAGCCTCAATATCGGTGATCCATAAACCCGGAAAGGACCCGGCAGACTGTAAGAGCTACCGGCCCATTTCACTGATTAACTTGGACCTCAAAATATACTCTAAACTTATAGCCAACAGGGTGGGTAGTGTTCTTCCCGGGTTAATTCACACGGATCAAGTAGGGTTTATCGGAGGTAGACAAGCGGCAGATAACACCAGGAGAATTATTGACCTAATTGATCTGGCCCAAAAAGAAAAAATTCACTCCATGGTGTTAAGTCTGGACGCTGAAAAAGCCTTCGATAGAATAGATTGGCCCTACCTATCGGAAACACTGAGAGCATTTGGCTTTGAGGGACGCCTCCTGCAGGCCATCCTGGCGTTGTATAAAAACCCAACAGCAAGAGTGAGATATCAAGGTTTCCCCTCAGAACAGTTTGAAATCAAAAGCGGAACACGTCAAGGATGCCCGCTGTCGCCACTACTGTTCGCCTTATGTATAGAGCCTTTGGCGGCACACATCAGAAATAACCCAGATATCTCTGGTATCCCTGTGGGAGACCAAATGCACAAAGCCGCTCTATATGCGGACGATGTCATTCTCACAATAGCCAAATCTCTCACATCTCTCCCAAATGTATTCAACATACTGGGCAAATTTAACCAAATTTCGGGATTTAAGATCAATCAGTCTAAATCAGAAGCCCTCAATATTAATCTACCAAAAGAAGTTGAAAAACTGATTGACCTCAATTTTCAGTTCAAATGGCAACCCTCCGCTATCAAATATTTAGGGGTTTATCTCACAAGGGAGTACAAAACTTTATATAAAGCAAATTTCCCCAAGATCATAAAGACGCTGGGGGAGGATCTCCGAACCTGGATGAAGGGGAGCATCTCATGGATTGGGAGGATACATAGCGTGAAAATGAATCTCCTCCCAAAGATGCTATATCTTTTCCAGAGTCTCCCTATCCCTTTGGTGCAGGCGGACATCCTCTCCCTCCAGTCAAAAATTATAAAATTTATTTGGAACGGGAAAAACCCAAGAATTGCTAAAGGAATATTAAAACGTCCCATTCATCCTGAGGAGGGTGAGCGGTGCCTTGCTTGCAGGCCTACTATAAAGCAGCCCAATTAGGGCAGATTTTCCAATGGCACACAGACCCAAGCCTACGGAGATGGGTTGAGTTGGAGAAGAGATGCTGTGCACCAATTGAAATCCGAAATTTAATCTGGCTACCCAGAGAAGGGGTACGCAAGATGAACAATCCGCTGCAGACCATGGTCAATTCATTATAAGTTTGGGAGGCCACGAAATTCAAATGTAATTTGACTACCAAAACATCATTAATGACACCAATAGTGGGCAACCCAGACTTCGCTCCGGACCTGAATAGCAAAAATTTCTTGATATGGACTCAGAAGGGCTTCTCCCGTCTAAAAGATCTGGAGGGCATAACGACCATACAAACATTTGACCAAATTAAATCCTCTAAGAATATCCCAAACAAATTTTTTAGGTACCTCCAGATCAGAGATTTCTACAATAAAACGCCAATTCGACCGGCGCGAACAAATTTTGAGCAGCTGTGTTCCAGAGATACGGACACAAGGGGACTCACATCTAGAATGTACAGGGAAGTGATCTGCCAGAAGTCGCCCATTGACAATAGACTGAGTTACATGAGACACTGGGAATCAGACCTAGGAGAGACTTTAGAGGACGACGAATGGGACAGAATTATACAGGCGGCGGCGAAAAGCTCAATCTGCACCACATTAAAGGAGAACGCATATAAAGTCCTTATGAGGTGGTATTACACTCCGACGCGCTTAGCGAAATTTGTAAAAGGCTACTCCCCTCTCTGCCCTAAACAGTGTGGGGAAGCAGCTGACCTCCGACATATGTTGTGGTCTTGCACTAAGGGGGCCCCTATTTGGGAACAAATCAGAGATTGGATTCAGCGGATTCTCGATTTGGAGATCCCCCTGGACCCGTGGCTGTTCCTATTGGGCATGCGGATCCAGGGTCTGTCAAATGCGTCGCATAAATTAATCGCGCATTTTGCTACAGCCACAAGATGTGAGATCGCAGCATTATGGAAACAGCAGGAGATACCAATTATCCCTAAGATCAAAAACAGAATTTGGCATGTCTGCCGGATGGAACAATTAACGAGTTTAGTTAATGACTCCGGCACAAATGTTCTAAAGGTCTGGGATCCATGGTTGACCCAGGTAGACATCCCAGGAGTGGACGCCACCTCAATCTTGCACTAATTAAACTAGGTGCGTTCTCCTTTAAGGGCAGATTAGACAACACGACTCAGCGACGCACAGTTAGCAGACCTTCATGTAGTCATAGAATAGGGAAAAACAAATAAAAGAAAGAAACCTCAGAAGAACCTGTCCCAGTTAAAACCCTTAGCTATTGCCTAAAAGGTTGAACAAGAGATATCTAAAAAACTGCACCAGAGCCTGGCAACCTACCACCTCCCTCCCACCCCTAACCTCTTTCCCTGTCCCCTTGTCAAGTTCGTCTGGTCTTGTTTGTAAAGTGTTAAGTGGATGTGTCTTCTAGGCGTCATTACATGTGTTTAACAAAACTGGAAATGTAATAATGGGCTGTGGAACATTGGCTGTATTTGTACTTTCCAATAAAAATTTAAAGTTGAAAAAAAAAACAAACATTTTTTTATATTGCATTGAGTAATGGAAACCCAGGACAGTGTTGGTGCTAGCTAGATATAAACACTCCAGACATGTACCAATCTTTAAACCCTTGGGTATTTAATGTTGGTACAGATAAGAAGCATGGCTTACTCCAACCCGTTTACCCTGTGGTCAAAATATTAGTACAGCTCAACCCCGTTATAGCGCAATCTGCTATAGCGCGAATCCGCTTTTAATGCTGTCTGAGCGTGGCTCCCGATTTAAAAACATCTCCAAGGTTTTATTTTTATATAATATTCAATGCATTATTGCTAACAGACACACGCTGATACACATATATACACACACCCCTACACCATGCGGGAATTGAACCCATGATCTTTCATATGCTGGTGCAATTCTCTAGCTGCTACACCACAGTATTGGTGTGATGAATCTGACTCTATAAACAAACGTAACATCTACTGCACAGTGCAGTCCATGGGTGATCAGGGTTCAATTCCCGCATGTGTATTATATAAAATGTATTCACTGTTGGGCTGTCATTGATCAGAGAAGGGTCATGTGACCCTCCTGCGCTCAAAAGTCAGTCAAATTGAAAGCTTGGGAGAGCGTATGTAAGCACCTTGGAGCCTGATGAAGTGGAGAGAGCTGCAGATGCCGGGTAAGTCCTCGCAGAACCGTTCTTCCTGATTGCGCCGACCATTTCGCGATCCTGGTTATAACGTGCTCATTATGTGGACCAAGAGCACCGCGTTATAACGGGATTCAGCTGTATTAAGGGTTTCATATTTTTTTTTTTCATTTACAAACCTACTTTACATCCCTATCATTAAAAAATATATATATATATATATATATATACACACACACACACACACACACACACACACACACACACACACACACACAGTTAGGTCCGGAAATAATTGGACACTGACAGAATTTTCATAATTTTGGCTCTGTACGCCACCACAATGGATTTGAAATGAAACAACTGAGATGCAATAGAAGTGTAGACTTTCAGCTTTAATTCAAGGGGTTGAACAAAAATATCGTATGAAACGTTTAGGAATTGCAACCATTTTCATACACAGTCCCCTTATTTCAGGGGCTCAAATGTAATTGGACAAATTAACACAATCATAAATAAAATGTTAATTTTTAATACTTTGTCGAGAATCCTTTGCAGGCAATGACTGAAGTCTGGAACGCATGGACATCACCAAACGCTGGGTTTCCTCCTTTGTGATGCTTTGCCAGGCCTTTACTGCAGCTGTCTTCAGTTGTTGTTTGTTCGTGAGTCTTTCTGCATTAAGTTTTGTCTTCAGCAAGTGAAATGCATGCTCGATCGGGTTGAGATCAGGTGATTGACTCGGCCATTGCAGAATATTTCACTTCTTTGCCTTAAAAACATCCTGGGTTTCTTTCGCAGTATGTTTTGGGTCATTGTCCATCTGTAAAGTGAAGCGCCGTCCAATCAACTTCACTGAATTTGGCTGAATCTGAGCAGACAATATATCCCTATACACTTCAGAATTCATCCGGCTGTTTCTGTCTTCGTTCACATCATCAAAAACCACTAGTGACCCAGTGCCATTGTAAACCATGCATGCCCATGCCATCACTGCCTCCACCGTGTTTTTCAGATGATGTGGTACACAGCAACTCTCTTTTTTAGATGTCCTCATTACACAGACTAATGGGGAGTTACATACTGATCTTTTTAGAAAGGATACATACAGAAATGCCATTTTAAGGGCAGATAACCATCATCCTCCTTCTCTTATTGATGCATTACCTTTTTCACAGAAAGTCCGGGTCTGCAAAATCACGAGCAGGAAGGATAATATTGAACCAGCTATTGGAGAACTACGTAGTAGATTCCTGGCTAGGGGATATCCTCCTGCTGTGTTAGACCGGGCACTGGATAAAGAGGTAAGTGCTACCAAAAATAAGAAGGAGGACAGGCTTGTATTTACCACTACGTACAGTCATAAGCGAAGCAGAGGAAAAGACCTCCCAGCCCGACGCTACAAGCCTGGTAGACAGCGTGTATCACGCGCAGGCTGTATTAACCCCCAGCACATCGGAGACCAACCATGTAGGAATAAGCACTGTAGCTGTGATGAATCCTTGATCACATTGAACGGGAAAACACTGGACACGATGGGCCCTTGGTCCCTCTAAGGATTCATTTTGCTGGGGGTTAATACAGCATGCGCGTGATACACGCTATCTACCAGGATTGTAACATTGGGCTGGGAGGTCTTTTCCTCTGCTTCGCATATTGCTGGTTTGGCCACGGCTGCTCAGCCTGGAATTAAGACTTTCATTATTGACATTATAAGAAGAGGCTTATACCCCGTGAATATGTATGTAATCACTTAATTGGTGATTTGAGAACTGGAGTGCTATCGTTATTTTTTTTTCTAACCATTTATTTATTTATTTTTTGTGGCATCTATTTATTCACATTTTTTCTTTCTGTGGAACATTTTTTTTTATTTCTCTGGAGTGAGTATTCGTGCTATTCCTATCCTGTGTGTTTTTTATTATGGAAGATTATGTAGAAGTGGAGGATGAGGAAGGGGTTACTGATACCTATGCCTTTAACTGTGGAGACACTCACCGTCAGAGGAGGGCAGAGTCAGTTTTTGATGAAGGTGCTAATTTCATCTGTGAAGAGCCTGCTGACTTAATTACCCACTTCCTTACATTGGAAAAACTGTTATCACAGGACATTAGGTATTGGTGGGACATTACCACTCTTGAGAACTATGCTAGAGTTAAAAGGATTCCGTGAGGCTTACGCTTGAAAAAGGTACCGTCCTTTGGCTTTATTAATAAAGATTTTGAGAATGACTGGAAAGCCATATTAGATCATTGCTCATTTAAGCTAATCAAATTGATCATTAAGTATAAGCTAAATTAAAAAAAAGAAAGTGAGAGCCAATGTGAAAGTCCTACAGGATAAATTGAAAGGTTGCAGAAAAATGGAGAATTTTATTAAATATGACCAAACACTTTTAAGCAACGTGGGTGCTATGGAAAAGTCTCTAATGATTAAGAAACAACAAAAGTTTGATAGGGACAAGATAGACTATGAGAAGCAGCAAGTTTATATATGGCAACGCTACACTACAAACGCACAAAAGCCACAACCAAAATCTGGTTCTAAATATCAGAATAATAAAAAACAAGGTGACTCCAAGAACCCGAATAAATCCATCCTAAAACGCCATGGAAACGCTTCCAGTTTTGAGTCAGATGGTTCTGACTATGAGAGTCGTTCACTAGGCGTTTCCTTTTGTGATGATGATGATAATTGGCGAGTTAGATCTACCTCCCCTGAAACCGACTCTTCACAAAAATCTGTTATGATGCCCTCTCGGAAAGAAGATAAACCTTCATACTCCTTGTTTCAAAAGGAGTCAAAAAACGAAAGAGGACAAGGAGATCATCAAAGAAGAGAAGGGGGAGGGGGATCCGGGGGATCGAGCAAAAGAAAGAAATATGCATAGGAGAAGTTGTGGATAATGTTATCAACATTTCACATAAGACTCTTACAGATGACCAGATTGCGGTTCTAAATAGAGGTTTAAATTTTGCCCCATACCAAGATTTTAATTTATTCAATACCATCATTGATCTCCAAAAATTAATTCGCAAATTGTCTCTTAAAAAATATTTTAATAGAAAAAAGGGACAACAGAGGTTCCACTATATTCCACTGATAGAGGTCTAGCTGAGAATGTTGATGGTATTGATGTTTCAATGGAGAATTTGGATTTGCATTCATTTCGTGAACAATGTGCTTTATCAGATCTTAGAGATCTTTATGATGAACAAAATCAGGATTTGGAGCCTGAGATCCCTTCCTCATTCAGCTTCTTTGGGCAATTACACTTAGGTCTTAAGAAGAAATCAACCTTTTGCCCTCATATTTTTAACAATCATAATATTAAGACCTTTGAGAAGCTGGTTGAGAGGGATCTCAGGTTATTGGCTAGGGGTATTGTACCCCGGGGGGTTCCCTCTTTAAATAAAACGAATCTGTCAGATATTGACTTCCAGGAGATGATTGCCCTCAGGGAAGATAGGTCTATTACAATCAAAAAGGCTGATAAGGGAGGGGCCATTGTGGTGCCCTCTTCTTCAGATTATCAGGCAGAGGCACTTAGATTACTTGAGGATGTTGAATCTTATACAAAATTGACATGATCCCACATGTGAGTTTTTACACCTTTTGAAAGAGATTCTTGAAGAAGGAAAGGCCCTATTTGTACTTAACACAAAGGAATATGAGTTTCTCTACAATGCCTCACCTATTGTGCCCATCTTCCACCATCTCCCAAAGATCCATAAGTCACTTGTCCGCCCTCCTGGGCGGCCCATTGTGGCCAGTATTGGATCTTTGGGAGATGGGTTATCACGCTACATTGATGGTTTTTTACAGCCACTGGTAAAAAATCTGCCTTCTTTTCTGAGAGATTCTATGGATCTTTTATCCGCTATAAAAAATGTTATGATAGAAAAAATTAAACTAAACATATACTAAGCGCTTAACCTATTAGCCTAACTTAACAATACACGATAATGATGGATAAGTGCTCTAAATGTTGGAATTCCCTTACAAAGATACAACAATAAACTAGTGAATTCTACAGACTAATATAACAAACTGAGAAGACGGCTGCCTAAGGATTGAAAAACCACAAACCTATCCACAAGGTAAGTACAACAATAGCTTAAAAACAAAAATAAAACAAACAATGAAAGAAAACAGAAATAGTCCTTGGCGCACTATCTGGTATATAAACCTGCAGAAAAATGAAGTCCAAAGATCTTGGTAGTGAGGATTGTTGGTCCGGAATCCAATCGTACTCAAAGTCCTCTGAGGTGGTGGAATCAGATTTGTGCGAATGATGCTTTAATGCATGCCAGACCAATATGATTGGGTTCAAAGCAGGATCTTAATGAATGTTGCAGATGTGTTTTGGGGTCAATGTCTTGGAAGGACTGGTGACCACTCCAGATGTGAAGTATTCAGAAATGTTACGTTCTTCCCTCTGAGCAATAATGACCTTCTGTATGTAGACTCTCTAATATGAGGAAAAAGCCTTAATGGACTGGTCATGCACAGCTGCATCTAAAGACTTAGTAAACAATTATTTGGAAGTCTGACTCCTCCTCCCTGTCAGACTTCCAAATAATTGTTTACTAAGTCTTTAGATGCAGCTGTGCATGACCAGTCCATTAAGGCTTTTTCCTCATATTAGAGAGTCTACATACAGAAGGTCATTATTGCTCAGAGGGAAGAACGTAACATTTCTGAATACTTCACATCTGGAGTGGTCACCAGTCCTTCCAAGACATTGACCCCAAAACACATCTGCAACATTCATTAAGATCCAGCTTTGAACCCAATCATATTGGTCTGGCATGCATTAAAGCATCATTCGCACAAATATGATTCCACCACCTCAGAGGACTTTGAGTACGATTGGATTCCGGACCAACAATCCTCACTACCAAGATCTTTGGACTTCATTTTTCTGTCAGGTTTATATACCAGATAGTGCGCCAAGGACTATTTCTGTTTTCTTTCGTTATTTATTTTATTTTTGTTTTTAAGATATAAAAAATGTTAGTTGGAAAAAGACTTTTAGATGGGTGACATTGGACGTGATGTCACTTTACTCAATCATAGATCACGAGCAAGGGATTCGAGCAGTGGAATTTTTTCTTGATGCTTCTACATTGTCCATTTCATTACGTGCCTTTCTTTTGGATTCTATTATGTTTCTGCTCACCCATAATTATTTTTCTTTTGATGCACAATTTTATCTTCAGACACGGGGTACTGCTATGGGGACGTCATTTGCCCCCTCTTATGCTAATTTGTTTGTGGGTCTTTGGGAATCCACACACATTTTCGGTGCTGATAATTCTTTTCGTCATCAGATTATTTTCTATAAACGGTATATTGACGATTTGATTATGATTTGGGATGGGGATTTATTATCACTGCATGCCTTTATTCATACACTTAATACTAATTCTTTAAATCTTAAATTTACTTATGAAGAACACATGAATCACATCAATTATTTAGACATTACTTTATTTATTGACACGACAGGCACTATTCAAACGGACATTTTTAGAAAGCCTCATTCACGTAATACTTTATTGGAAGCAGACAGCAGTCATTCTAAATCATTCATTCGAAGTATACCCAAGGCTGAATTCCTTCGACTAAGACGGCTTTGTTCAAATGACGATTTATTTGAGCATCAAGCAGAGGAATTAAAAACTCGATTTGCTCAAAGAAAATATAATCACACTGATATTGAAGCAGCATATCTGTGTGTCAAATCTACAAACAGGATCGATTTGTTATCGAACTCGTCTGTGAAGTTCAAGAAGAAACATGAATTGGATCGAGTGACGTCTGCTCTATTTGTCACCCAGTTTAGTCGCCAGGCTGAACAGATTCGTTCTATCATTTATAAACATTGGGGGACCCTCACTCTTGATAAGGACCTACACAGTTCAGTTAACCAGGGTCCAGCCATTACTTTTAGGAAATCCAAATCCTTATCTGACTATCTTTCTCCAAGATTGTTTGACTCTAAGAAGTCTAACAAATCTGTTTAAAATAAAAGGTTTTTTTAAATGTGGAAAATGTTGCGTTTGCTGCTATGCGAAACCAATTAAGTCTATTAAGACTATTTATTCTAAAAAGAACTATAGGATCCCATCCTTTATTAATTGTGACTCACAATTTGTCATATACTTTCTTACCTGTGGCTGTGGCCAAGGGTACGTGGGCTGCACTATACGCCCTGTTAAAAACAGAATCATGGAGCATATACGTTCCATTAAAAGAAAAGATTTCATGTTACCAGTTTCAAAACATTTTACTGACTGTCCTTCAGGAGGTCTATCAAATGTTCATTTTTCTGCTGTAGAACTGGTGCCCATGCCCATGAGAGGGGGTGATAGATTAAAGCTCCTCAACCAGCGGGAGATGTTTTGGATCCATTCTTTGGATACATTATCCCCTGCAGGAATTAATACAGAATGGGATCTAGAAAAGGTGAAGGGAAACACAAAATGGATGTGCCCCCTAAAAGAATTCACTTAAATGCACACCATAACAGTGTAAAAATTAACTTTTAATAAATTTACTTAAAACATATATTACCAAAGTAATGTGTAATGTGAATTAAAAATATATTAAATCAACGCTATCAGGCAACCTTGTCGTCAGTTATAAGTTCATACTATCCCATTTAACCACTTAATAATGGTGGGATATGGAGGACACAGATTGCTAGGAGTCAGGGTGTTAACCCCTCTGGAGCAACGGTGAGACCCAATAATGGAAGTGTATAGATGTACACAAGTGAGTGGCCAATGGGTTAAATGTCCAGCTACCTTGCTAGATCAGCCAGCACTGCGCACTATAATGGAGACTTTAGTGTGTTAAAATAAGAGTGCTAGAGTGATAAAGCTGGCAAATGCAGTGATAATGGTAGTACATACACTGCTTGTCCGGGATGGGAAGGGAGCGAAGATAGCAGGGATACACCATGAAAAATAAAAAATAAATGCATACAATAGTGTAATAAGTTCTTTTCAATCTGGATAAAACATGTATGTCTTGGCTCTATAGCAATGCCTACTTACAGTAGGTCAAAAGGTAAAAAGCATTGATCTACACAGCAGGTAGAAAGGTGTCAGGATCTTCAGGAACAACAGCCCAGGTTTACAGCATAAGAAATCAGCACCTCAGCTCAGACGTCAGTAGATGTGAGTGGATCAGAGACATGCAAAAGAAAGGCAGACCATAGTGTCGATCGTGCATAAAATTTATATAAACTGTGACAAACGGCTTACTCCGGGGCTCCGCCGTCTGTCCGGGACTGTTAGAACACGGTCTTTTAGGGTAGGTTAAATGATGAGACGTCACGTACTGTTCCTTTAAACAGGCTATGCCTGGTTTATTCAGTCCCAGGCACTGAGACTGCCACAGTTTAAACAGAAAACAAAGCCAAACAAAAAAGCTGCTCGTCTGAGCGATAACTTAAACTTAGATGTCCCTGACTCAGAGTTGGAAGTGGCTTGTCCACTTCCACCAACAAAATAAGTACCTTTGCAGTCTTTAGACAAACTAACAGAATGAATGAAGCGATTTGGGAAAGAGGCTTTCTCACCCCTCTGCAGTTCAGCAGCCTTCCAGGCTCTTGGGCGGGGGCCCAGAGGAAACAGGAAACAGTTCTTATATACCTGAACTCTAATCAGCATGACAGGTGACAGAAAACAGGCAGCAGACAAACTGTGGAATGGAGTGCCTGTACCACGAGGCTGCCCTGTTCAGCTTAGACAGGACAGAAACTGTTCAGTATCCTGGGAGCCCTGTATATGGAGTTTATTACCAACCCCTGGTTTCTGTCACATATCCTCCCCCCCAGCTCAGACCTCGAGGGGTGAGCGACCATGGATATTAGGGAGTGCATCCTTGACAACCCGTCGGCATTGCCATGTTTGTGCCCCGACCTGTGTTCCACAGAAAATTTAAAGGGCTGTAGGCTTAGGAACCACCTGGTCACCCTAGCGTTCTTCTCCCTATTTTGACACATCCAGGTAAGGGGTGCATGATCTGTGACCAATCGGAACTTTCTCCCCAACAGATAATACTTGAGTGTCTCTACAGCCCACTTTATTGCGAGACACTCTTTCTCGACTATGGAGTAATTTTTCTCCTGGGGATTTAGTTTCCTACTTAAATAAAGGATGGGGTGCTCCTCCCCTTGAAACTCCTGGGAGAGTACCGCCCCCAGCCCTACCTCAGATGCGTCGGTTTGGACTACGAACTCTTTGGAGAAGTCAGGTGTGACCAACACTGGTTGGGCACAGAGAGCTTCTTTCAGGCTTCTAAAGGCCTGTTCGGCTTCGGGGGACCACTTTACCATTAGCGGTCCTCTTGCTTTTGTGAGGTCGGTTAGTGGGGTTGCCTTAGTTGCAAAATTGGGAATAAACCTCCTATAGTAGCCAATTAACCCCAAAAAGGTCCTTACTTGTTTTTTTGTGACTGGCCTTGGCCAATTTTGTATCGCCTCTACTTTGAGTGTTTGTGGTTTGAGTAACCCTCTACCAATAGAATACCCCAGATACTTGGCCTCCTCCAGACCAATAGTGCATTTAGCGGGGTTAGCAGTTAGTCCAGCAGACCGAACTGCGTCGAGCACAGCTTGGACCTTTGGAAGGTGGGACTGCCAATCTTCACTATGGATTACCACATCATCCAGGTAGGCGGCAGCGTACCGAACATGTGGTTTTAAAATTTTATCCATCATTCTTTGGAATGTGGCGGGAGCTCCATGTAAGCCAAAAGGCAGCACCTTATATTGAAAGAGGCCGTCTGGGGTTGAGAAGGCTGTTTTTTCTTTTGCCCTTTCTGTGAGGGGAACCTGCCAGTACCCTTTTGTTAGGTCTAGGGTTGTGAGATATCGGGCTTTGCCCAGTCTCTCTACAAGTTCATCCACCCTGGGCATAGGATAAGTATCAAATTTTGACACCGCGTTTAGTTTCCGGTAGTCATTACAAAACCTTGTTGTACCGTCTGGCTTTGGGACTAAAACTATAGGGCTGTTCCACCCACTTTGGGATTCCTCAATTACGCCTAGTTTTAGCATTTTTTTAACCTCTAAACTTATAGCCTCTCTCTTGGCCTCTGGGATTCGGTACGGTTTAAGGTTAACTCGGACCCCCGGTTCAGAGACTATGTCATGTTTAATTACGTTAGTTTTACCTGGCTGTGTAGAGAAGATTTCTTTGTTCCTTCTCACTAAACTCTGGACCTCTCGTTTCTGATGCACGGACAGTGTTTCAGCTATGCTAACCTCTGGGTCAGTTTCTTGATTCTCTGACGGACCTGGGGGTACTAGGGTTAACAAGACCTCTCTATCTTTCCAGGGCTTGAGTAGGTTTATATGGTAAATTTGCTCAGGTTTCCTCCTACCTGGCTGCCTTACCCTATAATTTACTTCTCCCACTCTTTCCAAGACCTCATATGGCCCATGCCATTTAGCAAGGAATTTACTCTCCACGGTGGGAACCAGAACTAGTACCCTATCACCTGGAAAAAAAATTCTGACCCTAGCACCCTTATTATACGTATTCCTTTGTGCTTCTTGAGCTTTCTCCATGTGTTCCCTCACTATGGGTAGGACTGCAGCAATGCGGTCCTGCATTTGGGCAACATGCTCTATTACACTTCTGTAAGGGGTAACCTCGTGTTCCCAAGTTTCTTTGGCTATATCCAGTAAGCCCCTTGGATGTCGGCCATACAATAGTTCAAACGGGGAGAAGCCTGTGGATGACTGGGGAACTTCCCTAATGGCAAATAACAGGTATGGTAACAAACAGTCCCAGTTTTTCCCATCCTTATCGACCGCCCGGCGTAACATGCTCTTTAAGGTTTTATTGAACCTTTCCACTAAACCATCTGTTTGTGGATGATAGACTGAGGTTCTGAGATGCTTGATTTTTAGGAGTTTACATAGCTCTTTTGTTACTTGGGACATAAATGGTGTTCCCTGGTCAGATAAGATCTCTTTAGGAATTCCGACCCGGGAAAACAGAAGTACTAACTCTTTTGCTATGTTTTTAGCAGAGGTGCTACGTAGGGGAACTGCCTCCGGATATCGGGTAGCATAATCTAATATTACCAATATATGCTGATGTCCCCTAGCAGACTTTATTAGGGGTCCTACTAGATCCATAGCAATCCGGTCAAATGGTACCTCTATTATGGGAAGGGGTACCAATGGGCTGCGGTATGCTTTGAACGGGGCGGTGATCTGACATTCTGGGCATGAGGAACAATAGTTTGTAATTTCTGCCAGAACCCCAGGCCAATAAAAGCTTCGGAGAACCTTTTCTTTTGTCTTTTCCACCCCTAGGTGTCCCCCCAATGGATGACTATGTGCGAGGTGTAATACTACGTTACGGAATGTCCGTGGTACCAACAATTGTTTAGTTGTAACTGATTTTCTTTTATCAACCCGATATACTAGGTCGTTCTCTACCTCGAAGTAGGGGTAAGCAAGTGACCTATCTGGTTGGCCATGAGTACTATTCTGGTCCCGTATATTTCCCCTTGCTACCGCTAATGTGGGGTCCTCCCACTGGGCCTTCTTAAAACTCCCAGGACTGACCTCTAGGTCAGCGAGGGTCTTATCCTGTACTGGGGTGGTAAGTGCCTGATCAACATCTTGATTTGGGGTATTCCCTACCAAAGTAGTGATGGGGAAGGGAATTTCACAGCACTCCTCCTTTTCCCCCTTCTTATTTGGGCCCTCGTCAACCTCCATTTCTGAAAAAGGGAAAGGATTTGTTTCTTCTAACACTTCGTTATGGTCTGCTATTGAACTCTGGGCGCTATTCTGAGCTGGGGACCACATTTTTAGAAAATGGGGAAAGTCGGTCCCTATTAACACATCATGTGCCAGTTTGGGTACAACACCCACCTTGAAATCTAAAGAACCAAATTCTGTTTCAAAAAAAACATCAACAGTGGAATATTCATGATTATCCCCATGTATACAACAAATTGCCACTCTTTGTGAACTGTTTACCTGTTTCTTCTTAATGGGCAATAGGTATTCGGACACTAGTGTGACCATACTCCCAGAGTCAAGAAGTGCCCGAACCCTCTTACCATTAACCTTTACAAATGCCCACAGATGGTTATTCAAGGGGTCCTCTGGGCTAGGGCCCATACATTGGGACAACAGCGAATAAGGTTCCACGCTGTTGCATTGCATGGGCTCATCATTTAGTGGGCAGATTTTTGCTGTGTGGCCCCTCTCATGACAATTTACACATTTAGGTACATAGTCTGTGTCCCACTTAGAGCCTTTTCCCGGCTCCCCATGTTGGCTATTGCCCTTAGTGTGCGAACCACTGTTGCTGGAGCGGCGTGAAGGTGGTCGCCGCTCTTCAGCGCCCCTTAACCCCGGTACCCTTTTACCGTCTCTGGAAGAGTCCTGGAACCTCGGATAGTGGGGTTGCTCCACGACTGTGGGTTGCGGGTGCTCTTCTGCTGCACTGTACCTTTCTACAAGGGCCACAAGCTCATCCGCATTGTGGGGGTCACTCCGACTGACCCAACGGCGTAAGGCAGAGGGAAGTTTCCTCAAGAACTGGTCCATGACCAACCGTTCCACGATGTGGCTTGCTGAGTTGATCTCGGGTTGTAGCCACTTCCGGGCGAGGTGGATGAGGTCATACATCTGGCTTCGGGTGGCTTTATCCATCGTGAAGGACCATGCGTGAAACCTTTGGGCACGAACAGCCGTGGTTACGCCGAGGCGGGCGAGGATCTCGAACTTCAATTTTGCATAGACGTTAGCTTCGGCTGGCTCTAGATCAAAGTAAGCCTTCTGGGGTTCGCCGCTTAGGAAGGGTGCGATTAGACCAGCCCACTCAGCTTCTGGCCATCCCTCTCTCTGTGCCGTGCGTTCAAACGTGAGAAGATAGGCTTCCACATCATCCGAGGGTCCCATCTTCTGAAGGTAGTGGCTTGCCCTGGTCATTTTCGGAACTGGGGCTGCCTCTGCCAGTGGAAGGTTACTGATAGTGCCCCTCAGGATCTCGAGTTCCTGCTGTAAGCCCTGAGCGAACCGCTTTTGCTCCTCTCTCAGCAGGCGGTTTGTCTCTTGCTGGTTTGCATTAGTCTCTTGCTGGGCTATTAACAGCTGTCGCTGGGTTTCACTCGCCTGTTGCTGGGCTTCATTCGCGTCTTTCTGGACAGCGACATTGCGTACCAGCGCACTCACCACGTCTTCCATCTTGTTTGGAGAGAGAGAAAAAAAAAAAACCTTCTTTTTTTTTTTTTTTTTAAAGTTCTTTAACCCCCAGACCTTTCAGTGTTCTGCCCGCATTCTCCACCATATGTGACAAACGGCTTACTCCGGGGCTCCGCCGTCTGTCCGGGACTGTTAGAACACGGTCTTTTAGGGTAGGTTAAATGATGAGACGTCACGTACTGTTCCTTTAAACAGGCTATGCCTGGTTTATTCAGTCCCAGGCACTGAGACTGCCACAGTTTAAACAGAAAACAAAGCCAAACAAAAAGCTGCTCGTCTGAGCGATAACTTAAACTTAGATGTCCCTGACTCAGAGTTG
Organism: Ascaphus truei; assembly: GCF_040206685.1. Taxonomy (NCBI): domain Eukaryota; kingdom Metazoa; phylum Chordata; class Amphibia; order Anura; family Ascaphidae; genus Ascaphus; species Ascaphus truei. The sequence continues at coordinate 34,452 of NW_027456873.1, forward strand.
GAAGTGGCTTGTCCACTTCCACCAACAAAATAAGTACCTTTGCAGTCTTTAGACAAACTAACAGAATGAATGAAGCGATTTGGGAAAGAGGCTTTCTCACCCCTCTGCAGTTCAGCAGCCTTCCAGGCTCTTGGGCGGGGCTCAGAGGAAACAGGAAACAGGTCTTATATACCTGAACTCTAATCAGCATGACAGGTGACAGAAAACAGGCAGCAGACAAACTGTGGAATGGAGTGCCTGTACCACGAGGCTGCCCTGTTCAGCTTAGACAGGACAGAAACTGTTCAGTATCCTGGGAGCCCTGTATATGGAGTTTATTACCAACCCCTGGTTTCTGTCACAAAACAAACAACAAATTTTAGGAATTGTACTCACATTGTGTACATAATCATAGTTCACATAAGGCTTTACTTGAGGCAAATGGAGTGCTGGTTCAGTGTGGAGCAGCTCACCGGGGATCTTCTCCTTAGACTCACAACAGACCGGGTGGGAGATGGCGTCTGACGTCACATCCGCTGTTGGGGTGACGGCATCCGGTCTTGGAGGCAAACGGTGGGGGAACTCAGCAACTCTGAAGCCTTCAGTAGAAAGAGCAGCTGCAGCAATGAAAGTGGCTCTACGCGTTTCGTCGTACTAGACAACTTCCTCAGGAGAATTCATTGAGGAGAAGATCCCCGGTGAGCTGCTCCACACTGAACCAGCACTCCATTTGCCTCAAGTAAAGCCTTATGTGAACTATGATTATGTACACAATGTGAGTACAATTCCTAAAATTTGTTGTTTGTTTATATAAATTTTATGCACGATCGACACTATGGTCTGCCTTTCTTTTGCATGTCTCTGATCCACTCACATCTACTGACGTCTGAGCTGAGGTGCTGATTTCTTATGCTGTAAACCTGGGCTGTTGTTCCTGAAGATCCTGACACCTTTCTACCTGCTGTGTAGATCAATGCTTTTTACCTTTTGACCTGCTGTAAGTAGGCATTGCTATAGAGCCAAGACATACATGTTTTATCCAGATTGAAAAGAACTTATTACACTATTGTATGCATTTATTTTTTATTTTTCATGGTGTATCCCTGCTATCTTCGCTCCCTTCCCATCCCGGACAAGCTACTATTGAAAGGAATCTGTACACATTCCTGGAAGGTTGAGAATTTGATCAGTGATCACCTTGACACATTTTATTTTGAATTTTAATTTTGTGCACTATTTTATCACAGATTGGGTGTGGTTAGCGCCGGTAACAAATCACTTTAAGTTCACTTAGTACATACACTGCAGCATAGACCTGCCAGACACGGCAGTGCTGTGCAAGGAAAGCAGGCACACTCACTATAAAATTAAAGGATTAAATAAATAACTAACTAATGGGATCAACACAGTTAGAGCCAGGAGACTGCTGACACTACATTAAAACAGCTCCAAGTAGGAGACTGACAACATTGCGCGTCCAACGCGCGTTTCCCTCCAGCAAAGGAGCTTCTTCAGGGACAAATTTTAAATCTAAAACATTTTTCATGAACATTTTGTATGAGTATTCTTGCTATGCTTCCGTCTCACGATGATAATAATGATTGTCTGTTTATTAAGTTATTTATTATTGTCATTTTTTTCTGCTTTCTAGTGATCAAATAAGATATATATTTATTAATGAATTCAATTGTCCTACATTTTCTTTTGGCATCTATTCTTCTTTATTATTTATTATTTGTTTTCCTTTTTCTAACTATATATTTACTTTTTTCTAGAATAATATTGTGTTTTACATATGTCCTTTAAACCATATCTATTGTGTCTAGGAGTTTGATGATATACCATTCATATGCCATCTTATGATATTAAAATTAACAAATCAATGGGTTAAATATACATTGAATATTCACTATAGATTTGGACATGTGTATGTTTATGTTTCCACAGTTGATATATATGTGTTATTGATATTTCTTTTGTATGTGATTGGTCTTTTTTATTAATTTTTTACCTGTTTATTCCCTCTATGTGGATCTCTTCCCTCTGAGCATTACGCCCCTTTCCTGTGTTTCATTTCACAGGGAATTTGTGTCCTGGGGGTTTGTGTTTACCTGGACACAGGTGGGCGGTGCTTTTGAGGGTGTAAACCATATAAGAGTTTGATTAAGACCAGTGAAACTACTCTTTGATAAAGCGCACCATGCGAGAGGTTTCTCTTTTTAATTAGTTATGTCCCAATAAATAATTTGTTATTTTTTCTATTAGCCTCCAGTTCTCGTTTTTTCATAGTTGTGATCCAAGTCTTTTCCTTCCTGCTTACTACGTACAGTCAAGCTGGTGGTTTTATTAAATCTACCAGTCTTAAACACTGGCATATTCTGCAAAATGATGATATATTATCTGAAAGTTGCTGTGTACCACCAATGGTGGCATTCAAAAGAGGGAGGAATCTGGCGGATAGCCTGATACATGCAGATAATGAGGGTAACTACAGAACTCCTCATTTTCTGGAGGGTGGCAGACCGGGTAACTTTAGATGCATGAGCTGCTCGGTCTGTAACAGTCTGACTACCGGTAGTCAATTCAGTCACCCCCCAAAGCGGGAGAATCATAAAAATTAAAAATAGACGCCCCACAGCGTGTGCTCCGCTGCTACAGAGACTGGAACAGTGAAAGACATTATTGCTTGGCACGGCGAATTGGCTGTACTGCTGTTCAGCTGAACTGGAGACCTCCTAAGTACTACCTTGAGGCTGAGGGCTGTACTAACAGCTAACCGATTGGAAGACCACCCAGGCCCTACCCCCGAGGCTGAGGGATTGAGAAGGAGAGAGCCACGACATCTCTATTGGCGTCCGTTGGTGCTTGGGTAACATTAACCCTGAAATGATTGTTTTTTCTATCTAAATGTACGCTTAATACTCACCTTTATTTTGTGGTTACTAATATAATTTTTAATGCACTATGAGCGTTGTGCGCTGTGTTTTTTTGTATTTCTGTTTGCTATTAGGGGGTATTTGAGCCATCCCTGGTGCCACAGCTGCAGACGTTCCATATACTCTACGTGTTTAAAGGTCACCTCTTTTTGTACATCACTATATCACCTCACTTTTATTGATTGTAGTAGCGCACTATATCTTTTCACATTTTCTTACTCCAGATAGGGAGACTTTCTTATTGAGACGTGAAGCATTCTGGATACATGCTTTAAATACCAGCAACGGTATGGGTCTTAATGAGCAACAGAATTTAAAATGCTTCCTTAATAGAAGGTAATTTTTTGTCTTTCTACAGGCATATTTGATCTTGCACCATCCATGGACTCTGCACTTACCTATTGGGAAAATTATCCTTTTTGTGTGGTTTTTTTCCCTTCCCTCCCTCCCCCTTCTCTCCCCCCCCCCCCTGGCTGTGTGTACCCATTTCTGACTAGGTATACACACTAGTATATTCTAAATACTGATGTACTGCATATTCTTATGTGGCATTTCACGGTAACTTTGCAGGATTATACTGATGTCATCAGCAGTATACAGTCACATGTTTTTAATAGTATATTGCTGTATTAGTTTTGTGCACATATGCTTTATGAATATTTTGGTGTGTGGTTTATTTACACTTTCAGGGTGATTTATAGGAGTGTGTCACTCCTCCCTGCTCTGACACTGATCCCATGGCGACGGATACATCTTTGTCCAGCCCTGTGAGTACAGTCTTGATTGGTGCACACCCCCCCCTTCCCCCCGACGGGCGGGTCACGCTGACGTCATCATGGGGGAGTGTTCAGTCTGGGGAGAGGTGTGGCTGTGGCTGCATTCCTCCAAGACAGCTCTATGCTGTATTGCCAGGGATTTAGACCTAGACGTCTGACGTCACTAGGGGGCGCCATATGGTAGCTCTGACATCACTAGGGGGCGCCATATGGTAGCTCTGACGTCACTAGGGGGCGTCAACATCCTGGTTATGTGGCAGAGCGGGGAGAGTATCAGGGGGGTGGTATATATTGTGACTGTTTTCTTGTGTTTGGTAGCCTTCACCTTGAGAAAGGCAGTATTAGACTGCCGAAACGTTGGACTTTATGGCATATTAAACCTCCTTTGAGTAAGACCGTGTGCCTGCTTCTTCTTCTTTGTCCGGCTACAGGAAGGGTCAGGAGACAGGGAGGACAGAGGCAGGAGAAACCCATCTGACTCCGGCCTTGCCTGTCCCTACGAATACAAACATACAACCCCTCACTGAATAACATAGCCCTAATCCCATGTAATAATCCTGGGTGTAAACAAAATAATGGTTTTATGAATATTGTAATGGTTTATTAGGGACCTAGGAGGTGGCTAGTGGTGCTGTTATGTGTATTTTTGTTTATTGTGGGTAGTGGGGGTGGATGAACGGGGTATTGGCCCCAAGGATGGGTGTTTAGGCCTACCGGGTGGGGGGGGGGGGTAGCGGGAGGGGTTAACCCCTTCATTACCTTAGCGGTATTAACCACGAAGTTAAAGAAGAGGTTAAGTCATCCTGCAACCCCCTGGCAAGGCCTAAACACCCACCCAGGGCCAAATACCACCTTCACCCACCCCCGCTACCCACAATAAGCCTGGCACGGGTGTATAACCCCTTCATTGCCTTGGCGGTAATGAAGTTGCCTGTAAATGCATTTTTTATGCATCGGATTCATGCCGGGGGTCTCTGGTGCTGATATTAATGGATATCAGCTCTGGGACACATGCATGTTATTTTCATCGCAGCTTCACCCCACCTTCTTGCCAACTTTTGTGGCGGGACAATTTGGAGAAGAAACAGCAATTTTAAAGTGGCGATCAGCCGCAATAAGCTGATCAGGGCTTATAGAATTGAGCGTGTTTGAAAAACTGGCGATCAGTGCTGAAAAGTGGCTTATCACCGCGCGTCTGCCGATTTTATTTATTTATTTATTTTCCGGCAAAAAAACCCCGGTTATTTTTGCTCTAATCGCCAGCTTCTCTGGGCTTTCTGAATCGCTGTAGGCTTTTTTGGCTATAAACTGGTGATAAGTGGCTTATCGCTGCTTACTGCATGAGGGCCTTAGGGAGGATTTGTTCCTGTAAAGTACACCTAGTTTGGCATAGGATTTGGATGTCAGGGTATCAATGTGCATCCCAAATGTTAAATGGGAGTTGAACTATATGCCCAGATATTTCAAACAAGTAACAGGGGCTAGGATGGTATTAGAGCTGGTTTTTATCTGAAGCTCTGTCATTGGCAGCTTTAGCAATTTAGCTCTGGTCCCAAATACCATTGTTACAGTCTTGTCAGTGTTTAAAATCAGTTTGTTTTGGGAAATCCAGTTTCAAGTCTCAAAAAATCAGATTGAAGTATGTGTTCAAGGTCAGAGAGGCGAGGGCTGCGTGCATATAGGATCAGATCCAAGGCCTCTCACAATAACCTGTTAGGAATATTATTTTCTCATCTATCCGACATAAGTATAAAATATACTCTACCAAGACCCCTAATACAGAGTTACCCACCTTATACGGGAGCAGCTGCCAGACGAGTACAGTAATGTATCTTATTTCTTTTACCACTGGAGGGCAGCGTGGAGTTGCAAGGAGTGGCGCCCGTAAGGACGACGTGCCAGTTAGGCGGAAGGAGACGCGCACACACTTTTATGTGAAACGGATATTTTTGGGGAGGGATTTAGTAGTCTGAGTGAGAAAATTGATATTTTGTCACAATGGAAAAATGGAAAAATTAACCATTTAAATATGCACAGATTTTATCCCACGTTTGGAAATTAGGGATGTTGCCTAAAAGTCTGAGAATGCATTAAGTGCCACCCACGGGCTTTAATGAAGCAGCATTTGTGGGATAAAGGGAACAGCATCCTGTATAAAGGTATTTTGGGCTCGATATAAATAATTGAAGCCAAAAACTAATATTAAGTAAATTGAGAATGGAAAAATATTCAGCACAAACGTACAGAATGTGATATTCTGAGAGATCTTACAGATGTTATCAAATCCCACAATGAATATATAGAAAATGTCTGTATAGAACGAGTCAAACAAGAATATGCCAATAAAACGTTTAATTGGGAGATACAGGGGCCACAATTCAGGTCAGTTAGCTGGAAGAAGGGAAGCCGGTCAGCCAGAAGAGCAGGTCCTCCGGTCAGCCAGAAGAGCAGGTCAGCCGGTCAGCTCTGAGATCAGCATTACTTATATCCCCTAAACGTTGTCCCCTGCATGTAATGCGCAGAACAGCCTGCACTGCATATACTGTACATGAGATACTTAACCCTTTCTTTTCGCTCGACTCTAATCTGAATGATTTGCTAATTGGTTTGTAATTAGAGAGATATTTGTAGCAGAATCCCATGTATGTTTTTTTTACCTTTTTAGATACCGTTTTGTGTAATAAAAGATATGAGATCAGAGGGGCTTCCTGTTTGCACTCGTGTTTTGGCAGAAGTGTATATGTGACCCTATAAATCTCCCTCACACCCGGCTTGGCAGCGTGACACTAGTGCAATGACCTGGGGAAGAATCACTGAGCTGTTAGCAATAGATACAACGGATAGAAAAGACACTACACATAGGTTGGATTAAAGAGAGTATTTTATTGAAATAATGAATCTCTTTGCTGGTAGGGGCCTGCAGCACATTGCAGAGCAATATAGTAACACGCAGAGCAATGCACTGCAGGCCCCTCCGGCAGCAAAGGAGTGAAGACCAATGCAGGGTGTATAAAGATCTCACTGATAATTCATGCACAAAGGGCAATTTGTTGCTGTGATCCAGAGGAAGGCGAAACATAACCCCTGCTGTGCAATGGGGGAAAAAAATTCCTTCCTGACCCCATTAAATGGCGATCGGAGGGTCCCTGGATCACTGCGCAGTGAGATCAGATGGAGCAGCACAGATCAGCGTTGTTATACACAGGGGCACACTCAGGATATAGAGATGTGGGTGATGGGGCCCTTGTGCCCCTGTGTATAACTCACCTGCTCCCCCATCCCCCTGCATATCTATCCCATTCACCCCTTTTCCTCCCGCATACCTCGCAGGGCCGGCCGGCCATTAGGCGGTCGCCTAGCGCGCAAAGGTCCTAGGGGCGCATTAATAATCATTATTATTTTTTTTCTTATTATTTCTAATTTATTTATCTTTTTTTTAAATTATTATTCTTTTTTTTTATCCAGTATTTTGGCGCCCTTTTGTTTTTATTTTGCGTCGCGCTGGGGTGCGGTCGCACCCCCTGCAGTCCCGATAGCTACGCCACTGTTTATTTTATTATTTTATTTATCTTGTTATTTTTTATACAACTGGGGCACAAATTTTAAGTTTCGCCTCGGGCGCATGAAACCCGTGCTCCGGCCCTGCTCCTTGTTCTCTCTCACCCTCTCACGCCCAATATCCCTATCTCCCTCTAGTACCTGCCCCTCCCGCAGCCTTCCTGATCTTATCTGCCTCTCCTGCGGTCAAACCAACTTCTCAGGGCCCCTAGAATACCCCTGTATCTACGCCCTGGCTCCTCTGCTACCTGCTCCCGGCTTCTTCTCCGCCTAAAAAAGGTGAAGCAGCAGATCTGTCCGCACCTCTCGTATTCTCCTACCTGCTCCTGGGGTCTTCTCCTCCGCCTAAAAAAGGTGAAGCAGCAGATCCGGCCACACCTGTCGTATGCTCCTTGGTCATCGTACACCACGTCTGCCTCCTCGGCCGCCTTGTAGCCCACCTCATTGTTCCACTTGACGCCCGCTTTTTCGTATGCCTCGTCGTCCGCCTCGTAGCCCGCCTCGTCGTCTGGTGGCACAAAGGGCACCACCTTCGTGCGTGTCCTGACCTGCAGGAGACATGAAGTGTTTGTAACCAGGGACAGTGATACTCTGTATCGCAAGAGCTCCTGTGCCACTTATACCCCCTCCGCAATACCACGTTATACCGCCCTCCACAGGGCAAATACCCGTTATACCCACCTCCCCAGGCCCAGTACCCAGTTATACAACCCTCCCAAGGCCCAGTACCCTGTTATACACCCCTCCCAAGGCCCAGTACCCTGTTATACGCCCCTCCCCAGGCCCAGTACCCTGTTATACACCCCTCCCCAGGCCCAGTACCCTGTTATACACCCCTCCCAAGGCCCAGTACCCTGTTATACACCCCTCCCCAGGCCCAGTACCTGTTATACCCACCTCACCAGGCCCAGTACCCGTTATACCCACCTCACCAGGCCCAGTACCCATTATGTACCCCTCCCCAGAAGGTCATATTTCTATTTATCAAAAATACATTGAGTAACCTCTGGTTTTCAGGCATGTCCTAGGGGAGTTATCACAGAGACACAGAAACGTCGCTGAGTTTGGTGAGTAACTCCCTTAACCTCTCAGCAGTTGAATTCCCCATTAGGCGCTTAACACGTTAAAAACAAGCGTTGCTATTTCTCTGCATGAAGTTGCAGGTAATTGGAAGAGTTACACAGTGACGGCTATTTCATCACTCACCTTCTTCTCCCGAAACGGTCTTTTCTGTCTTATTTCCGGCTTCACATCGGATATCCATATCCATTCTTGGCCTCTGATCTGTATGCAAGACAATGCTTTAAGACAGGGTTGCGCAACCTTTTTCCCTGCTCCCCCCTCCCCCCTCCCCACCTTGTCTCCGACGTTCTGATGTAACGACGTCATGTGATATCACGTTGCTATGGCAATGCCACATCATGTGACGCCACGTTGCTGTCGCCAGAAGCCGCCGGAGACAAGGAAAGGGAACTTACAGAGGACTTGCGCGCGATTTCCGGCATTTAATTTAAATGCTGTGGGGAAGAGCGAGGGGCCACTGTAAGCGCCGAGCCCCTCCTCCCAAGAAAATGTCGCGCCCCTCGATTTGCACACCCCTGCTTTAAGAGATATTCTGGGACCCTCCAACTCCTCCATCGGACCCTTCCTCATACTCATATTGACTGACCTTGCAGTGCTCTGCCCTGACTTGCACTGACCTGCTATGATGCCTCTCAAAATACCATGCTAACTCATTCTGAACATACATGTGTCCTTTCTACATGTTACTCAGCTTGTATGGGCCACAGACAGCTTTCCCGGGGTCCAGGACTAGTTTCCACCGGGGACCCTCACCCATGGGTCGGCGACCTTGCGAGAACCCACCCCCCCCCCAACCTGTTTTCTCTTGCACTGCCATAGACTACAACATTTCGGCCTGCTGGTCTTTTTCAGGTAAAGTGGCTAAACCCACTAAATCCAGCAAAGAAAGGCCAGCAGCCAAAACATTGTAGTCTGTGGCACAATAAATTATCTTTTTTTATTCAAATCTGTGTGCCCTTTTCCATCAATCTTATTGTATACATTGGACGAAATGCCGGTCTTCCCTGAGACTAAGGGGCACTGGTAAAAGTATCACTAATTGTTTTTTTTGGTATGCAGCAAATCCCCATCATTTTTGCGTTCTCTTGCTCTGCCCCAATCTGACACACCACCTTGCTCTCTCACCCCCCTCTTACACTCCCCCATCACCCTTTCCTTCCCCAAAGGTTGTCCTTTAATCAGATCTTACCCAAATTGTCTCCATCTCCCTTGGAAATGTTCTGTCTTTAAGCTGTGTGGCTCCTCTTGATCCGAACTTTCTTAGCTGACCCCTTTAGGTTTCGGCTCCGAGGGTCTAAAAAATAAGCGACTCCGAAAAGATGTGAAATATGCACAAGGGTCCTAAAATATTTATCTAATGGGGCTCTGAGGGGGAGACTTAAATACTAGTTAATATAATCTATTTAACTAACAAATATGATCTATTAAACTAAGAAATATAATGTATCAAACTAAATAAATATCTATTAAACTAATAAATAGAATCTATTGTACTAAGAAATATAATCTATTCAACTAAATAAATATAATCTATTTAAAAACAATACAATAAAAAGCTGGAGAAATGATACGTCAACCAAGCCACAGATGTGATGCCAATGAGCGTTGAACTCCTTGCAGATCCACCGTCAGCTGGTTGTGGCAGAAAGTGGTGACATGCAGTAGAACAGAGTGGTTGAGCTGTAACCACGGCAGTCAGGTCAGAAATCAACACAATATTTTTTGAAATTTAGAATGAGAATGTTCAATATGTCACATTCTGGGCTCAGACCCTGAGCCCTGTCACATGTTAGCAGCTTGTGATAATAGAAGATATCCATATACTGGGATGTGATAAGAGACATGAAGGTCATTTTATACTGGGTCCCATAACCTGCTTTATATGAAGTATCATTTTACACTAATTAGTAGAGATGCTACATTTTGAAAAATAGCGCTTTTGGCGACATTGTTCATTTTCTCTACAAATGATAAATGAAAAAGTTGGATAAAACGTTATATGTGTGTGTGCGCGTGCAATATATATATATATATACACATATACATATATACACATATAGTATGTTTATATATATATATCATACTATATGTATATATATTGTCTGTTTTATACACACATACACGTGTGTGTATATGTATGTGTGTGTGTGTATATATGTGTGTGCGTGTGTATATATATGGTATAACCCAGAGGTGCGCAAAGTGGAGGGCGGGAGATTTTTCGGGGGGGGGGGGAGGCGCACGGGCGGTTGCAGAGGCCCCGCGCACTTCCTCGAGGCATTAAAATTAAATGCCGGGGGATCGCGTGAGGCCTCTGCAATGCTATTACTTACCTTGACTCTGCCGGCGTCACTCGTGTCCATGGCAACGCGGTGTTAAATTACGCCGCGGGGTCATGTGACGTCACCCTCGTCAAATGCCGCTGCCGGTCACGTGACGCCGCATCAAGGTAAAGGAGGGGGTGGGGGCACGAGCTCCCCTGGTATAACCAATAAATAATATAGCTGATATAGCAATTTGGTTGTGGCTAGAGAAAGATTATAGTGGCAGTGAGAATTAGTGGCCAGAATTAATAAGTAAAAAGTAGCTGTAATAAAATAATAATAAACACTATGCCTAAACACAATAACAGTCCAGAAACTTAGCTCTAATAGCTATGTTATAGCTCAATCATAAAAGGATCCAATTCGGGCATCCTCTGGAGTCCTGGCAGCTCTCTTCGGGGAAACAACCACCTCCTCGATAGATACCTAAACAAAAAAAAAGAAGAGAAAGCGCCCGCTCCATGTGTAAATTCGGTTTAACAATTTCATTTCCTGGACAAGATAAAAATAACAAACTCACAAACATCCGTTTGGTAAAAGCGTTGTATGAGACAGGCTCGTGCTCCGTGGTAATCCGGTGGTCAATCCGGTGGTCAATCCGCAGCTCCAGACTTTGGACGATGACCGGGAAACTCGATAGGCTGCGCCCCTTGCAGTGTGGTCCTCCGGCAATCTGTAGTATGCAGTTGTGATTCCACTCTGTAATTCCGGTGTCTCGCCTTGTTCGCGTACCAACTTCCCTTCCGGCGTCAAGACGGATAGTGTGGCAATAGCAACGAGAAGAATGTACCTACGTGTTTCTTCAGCACACGGCTGATTTCATCAGAGGATAATGCTACAACTCAGTCGTAATGGTTTTATAGTCCTACAGTCCAATTGGTAATGGCATAATAGATCACATATGTTACTGATTTTAGATAATAATAGATTCTTGTATGACACACACACACGAACACATATACATATATATATATATATATATATATATATATATATATATATGTATATATATATACATACACACATATATATATTTACACACACATACATATATTTACACACACATATATATATATATATATACATATATATATATATGAAACCAGGTGTCCCACCAAGGAGACAAAAAACAGCACTCAAGGTATATGTGTAGAGGTATAAGTACCGTGTTAGCCGAGCTTCAATAATCATAAAATAATAAAAAAATAATATCATCTATTTATTTTTTGATTATATATATATATATATATATATATATATATATATATATATATATATATATATATATATATATATATATATAGATAACAGCAGGCACTTCAAAGGCTCCAAAGAAATAAGTGCTTGTTCAACAAAAATTACAGGAAACCAGGTGTCCCACCAAGGAGACAAAAAAACAGCACTCAAGGTATATTGCAAAAGTGTATTTGAAAAAAAGCAGGCACATATAAATCCAACGTTTCGGTCCTGTATAGGGCCTTCCTCACGCCCCTGAGGAAGGTCCTATACAGGACCGAAACGTTGGATTTATATGTGCCTGCTTTTTTTCAAATACACTTTTGCAATATACCTTGAGTGCTGTTTTTTGTCTCCTTGGTGGGACACCTGGTTTCATATATATATATATACTAGCTGAGAGACCCGGCGTTGCCCGGGATGTAAATGCGTAATAGGTAGTATTATTTATAACTCGTGGAACAATAGGTGAGTATTTGTTGTAAAGGTTTCGGGGGGGGGGGGAGAAAGGGGAGCGGGGGGGGGAGAAAGGGGAGCGGGGGGGGAGAAAGGGGAGCGGGGGGGGAGAAAGGGGAGCGGGGGGGGAGAAAGGGGAGCGGGGGGGAGAAAGGGGAGCGGGGGGGGGAGAAAGGGGAGCGGGGGGGGGAGAAAGGGGAGCGGGGGGGGGAGAAGGGAGCGGGGGGGGGGAGAAAGGGGAGCGGGGGGGAGAAAGGGGAGCGGGGGGGGGGAGAAAGGGGAGCGGGGGGGAGAAAGGGGAGCGGGGGGGGAGAAAGGGGAGCGGGGGGGGGAGAAAGGGGAGCGGGGGGGGGAGAAAGGGGAGCGGGGGGGAGAAAGGGGAGCGGGGGGGGAGAAAGGGGAGCGGGGGGGGGGAGAAAGGGGAGCGGGGGGGGAGAAAGGGGAGCGGGGGGGGGGAGAAAGGGGAGCGGGGGGGGGGAGAAAGGGGAGCGGGGGGGGGGAGAAAGGGGAGCGGGGGGGGGAGAAAGGGGAGCGGGGGGGGGGGAGAAAGGGGAGCGGGGGGGGGGAGAAAGGGGAGCGGGGGGGGAGAAAGGGGAGCAGGGGGGGAGAAAGGGGAGCGGGGGGGGAGAAAGGGGAGCGGGGGGAGAAAGGGGAGCGGGGGGGAGAAAGGGGAGCGGGGGGGGGGAGAAAGGGGAGCGGGGGGGGGGAGAAAGGGGAGCGGGGAGAAAGGGGAGCGGGGGGGGGAGAAAGGGGAGCGGGGGGGAGAAAGGGGAGCGGGGGGGAGAAAGGGGAGCGGGGGGGGAGAAAGGGGAACGGGGGGGGAGAAAGGGGAGCGGGGGGGGGAGAAAGGGGAGCGGGGGGGGGAGAAAGGGGAGCGGAGGGGGGAGAAAGGGGAGCGGGGGGGGGGAAGGGGAGTGGGGGGGGGGAAAGGGGAGTGGGGGGGGTGGAGAGCGGTGGGCATATGTATTGTCATAATTTATGTTTGGGCATTTCCCCCCCCCCCGTTCCCCGTGACTCCCCCCCCCCCCCGTTCCCTGTGACTCGCGCTCCCCCCCCCCGGCGGCCGCTTGGTCCCCCGATGTGCCGTCCTGCTGAGTGAGGCGTGCAGGCGGCTGCAGGAAGCGCCCTGTGTGGGCCTAAGACTCACGCTCCCCCCCCCCCCCCCCCGGCGCCCGCTCGATGTGGCGTCTGGCTGAGCGGCGGTAGGAAGCGCCCTGTGTGGGCCTGAGGCTGAGGCGGGACGCGCAGTGGGCCTGAGGCTGAGGCGGGACACGCAGTGGGCCTGAGGCTGAGGCGGGACGCGCAGTGGGCCTGAGGCTGAGGCGGGACGCGCAGTGGGCCTGAGGCTGAGGCGGGACGCGCAGTGGGCCTGAGGCTGAGGCAGGACGCACAGTGACTTACCTGAGCGGGTGGTAGCGCCGGGGAGGTAAGGGAGCGGCTGGGGTAGGAGGGCCGCGCTTCCCGTCCGGAGCCAGTGCAGGATGGCGCACGTGAGGGGTGGGGGGAGGGGGGCGGACAGAGGGTGTGTGTGTGTGTATAGAGCTGCTGTGTTGTGTGTGTGTGTGTGTGTGTGTGTGTGTGTGTGTGTGTGTGTGTGTGTGTGTGTGTGTGTGTATAGAGCTGCTGTGTTGTGTGTGTGTGTGTGTGTGTATAGAGCTGCTGTGTTGTGTGTGTGTGTGTGTGTATAGAGCTGCTGTGTTGTGTGTGTGTGTGTGTGTATAGAGCTGCTGTGTTGTGTGTGTGTGTGTATAGAGCTGCTGTGTTGTGTGTGTGTGTGTATAGAGCTGCTGTGTTGTGTGTGTGTGTATAGAGCTGCTGTGTTGTGTGTGTGTGTGTGTGTGTGTATAGAGCTGCTGTGTTGTGTGTGTGTGTGTGTGTGTGTGTATAGAGCTGCTGTGTTGTGTGTGTGTGTGTGTGTGTGTGTGTATAGAGCTGCTGTGTTGTGTGTGTGTGTGTGTGTGTGTATAGAGCTGCTGTGTTGTGTGTGTGTGTGTGTGTGTGTATAGAGCTGCTGTGTTGTGTGTGTGTGTGTGTGTGTGTGTGTGTATAGAGCTGCTGTGTTGTGTGTGTGTGTGTGTGTGTGTATAGAGCTGCTGTGTTGTGTGTGTGTGTGTGTGTGTGTGTAGAGCTGCTGTGTTGTGTGTGTGTGTGTGTGTGTGTATAGAGCTGCTGTGTTGTGTGTGTGTGTGTGTGTGTGTGTGTGTGTGTGTGTATAGAGCTGCTGTGTTGTGTGTGTGTGTGTGTGTGTGTATAGAGCTGCTGTGTTGTGTGTGTGTGTGTGTGTATAGAGCTGCTGTGTTGTGTGTGTGTGTGTGTGTGTGTGTATAGAGCTGCTGTGTTGTGTGTGTGTGTGTGTGTATAGAGCTGCTGTGTTGTGTGTGTGTGTGTGTGTGTGTATAGAGCTGCTGTGTTGTGTGTGTGTGTGTGTGTGTGTATAGAGCTGCTGTGTTGTGTGTGTGTGTGTGTGTATAGAGCTGCTGTGTTGTGTGTGTGTGTGTGTGTGTGTGTATAGAGCTGCTGTGTTGTGTGTGTGTGTGTGTGTGTGTGTATAGAGCTGCTGTGTTGTGTGTGTGTGTGTGTGTGTGTGTATAGAGCTGCTGTGTTGTGTGTGTGTGTGTGTGTGTGTGTGTATAGAGCTGCTGTGTGTGTGTGTGTGTGTGTGTGTGTGTATAGAGCTGCTGTGTGTGTGTGTGTGTGTGTGTGTGTGTGTATAGAGCTGCTGTGTGTGTGTGTGTGTGTGTGTGTGTGTGTGTGTGTGTGTGTGTGTGTGTGTGTGTGTGTGTGTGTGTGTGTGTGTGTGTATAGAGCTGCTGTGTTGTGTGTGTGTGTGTGTGTGTGTGTGGGCCGTCACTCCGCCTCAGGCCAATGAGAGGTGTGCGGGGGCGGGCGACCCAAGGGACCAATGAGATTTCCCCTAGGGACACCGGACATCCAGGCAGGCAAACATACAGTGCTTTCACTAATATAGTATAAGATATATATACAAATACAACTGTATGCTCATCTGCATGTCTTAGGCAGGTCTGCAACCCCGCCTTTCCCCATTATCACCCAGCATACAGCACTTCCACTGCAGCAAGGGATTCTGGGAAATGACATGCAAATGAGCACACAGTGTCACTTTTTGCCTCAAAAACCATTTTTAACATGGTTCCCTATAGGCTTAAGCTTGCTGCATGGTCACAGCTTTGAGCACAGCCAGGGTTAAGGTGCATACCCAGAAAACCACCCACAGACAGCTGTTTCGACCTTAATGGGTCTCATCAGTGTGGGGTTGATTTAACTGGGTATGCAAAGAGGCTATGGGATAGGCTATACCATAATACTGAGTTAAGTTATGGTGAGTAAAAAAAGTGACAAAAACCCTCCACAGGAAAGCAAATATGCAAATACAACTGTATGCTCATCTGCATGTCTTAGGCAGGTCTGCAACCCCTCCTTTCCCCATTATCACCAGCATACAGCACTTCCACTGCAGCAAGGGATTCTGGGAAATGACATGCAAAAAAAAATATATATATATATATATATATATATATATATATATATATATATATATATATATATATATATATATATATATATATATATAATCTTCTTCTCTCTGAAGAAGACCGTTTTAGTCGGAACGCGTTGGAGTGAGAGTCTGTGGAGTGGGACCCCTACCCTTTTCCATGACAGGAGGCCTTGGCTATCTGTAAATTGGCCTTTCACACCTACGCTTTAATGGTGATGTATTTACATCTTTAATACTCGAGCATTTATTGCCTCCATTTCTGCAATTACTATTTTACAACAACAGCTATCTCCTTACGTTATGTGCACAAATCTGCAGTGTGTGGAGAGGTATATGAGCATGCTTGGATCAGAGCTGCTTGTGTGTAGAGGTATATGTGCATGCTTGGATCAGAGCTGCTTGTGTGTAGAGGTATATGTGCATGCTTGGATCAGAGCTGCTTGTGTGGAGAGGTATATGTGCATGCTTGGATCAGAGCTGCTTGTGTGTAGAGGTATATGTGCATGCTTGGATCAGAGCTGCTTGTGTGTAGAGGTATATGTGCATGCTTGGATCAGAGCTGCTTGTGTGTAGAGGTATATGTGCATGCTTGGATCAGAGCTGCTTGTGTGTAGAGGTATATGTGCATGATTGGATCAGAGCTGCTTGTGTGTAGAGGTATATGTGCATGCTTGGATCAGAGCTGCTTGTGTGGAGAGGTATATGTGCATGCTTGGATCAGAGCTGCTTGTGTGTGTAGAGGTATATGTGCATGCTTGGATCAGAGCTGCTTGTGTGTAGAGGTATATGTGCATGCTTGGATCAGAGCTGCTTGTGTGTAGAGGTATATGTGTATGCTTGGATCAGAGCTGCTTGTGTGTAGAGGTATAAGTGCATGCTTGGATCAGAGCTGCTTGTGTGTAGAGGTATATGTGCATGCTTGGATCAGAGCTGCTTGTGTGTAGAGGTATATGTGCATGCTTGGATCAGAGCTGCTTGTGTGTAGAGGTATATGCGCATGCTTGGATCAGAGCTGCTTGTGTGGAGAGGTATATGTGCATGATTGGATCAGAGCTGCTTGTGTGTAGAGGTATATGCGCATGCTTGGATCAGAGCTGCTTGTGTGTAGAGGTATATGTGCATGATTGGATCAGAGCTGCTTGTGTGGAGAGGTATATGTGCATGCTTGGATCAGAGCTGGAGTGTGTGTAGAGGTATATGTGCATGCTTGGATCAGAGCTGCTTGTGTGTAGAGGTATATGTGCATGCTTGGATCAGAGCTGCTTGTGTGTAGAGGTATATGTGCATGCTTGGATCAGAGCTGCTTGTGTGTAGAGGTATATGTGCATGCTTGGATCAGAGCTGCTTGTGTGGAGAGGTATATGTGCATGCTTGGATCAGAGCTGCTTGTGTGTAGAGGTATATGTGCATGCTTGGATCAGAGCTGCTTGTGTGTAGAGGTATATGTGCATGATTGGATCAGAGCTGCTTGTGTGGAGAGGTATATGTGCATGCGTGGATCAGAGCTGCAGTGTGTGTAGAGGTATATGTGCATGCTTGGATCAGAGCTGCAGTGTGTGGAGATGTATATGTGCATGCTTTGATCAGAGCTGCTTGTGTGGAGAGGTATATGTGCATGCTTGGATCAGAGCTGCTTGTGTGTAGAGGTATATGTGCATGCTTGGATCAGAGCTGCTTGTGTGTAGAGGTATATGTGCATGCTTGGATCAGAGTTGCAGTGTGTGTAGAGGTATATGTGCATGCTTGGATCAGAGCTGCTTGTGTGTAGAGGTATATGTGCATGCTTGGATCAGAGCTGCTTGTGTGTAGAGGTATATGTGCATGCTTGGATCAGAGCTGCTTGTGTGTAGAGGTATATGTGCATGCTTGGATCAGAGCTGCAGTGTGTGTAGAGGTATATGTGCATGCTTGGATCAGAGCTGCTTGTGTGTAGAGGTATATGTGCATGCTTGGATCAGAGCTGCTTGTGTGTAGAGGTATATGTGCATGCTTGGATCAGAGCTGCTTGTGTGTAGAGGTATATGTGCATGCTTGGATCAGAGCTGCTTGTGTGGAGAGGTATATGTGCATGCTTGGATCAGAGCTGCTTGTGTGTAGAGGTATATGTGCATGCTTGGATCAGAGCTGCTTGTGTGTGTAGAGGTATATGTGCATGCTTGGATCAGAGCTGCTTGTGTGTAGAGGTATATGTGCATGCTTGGATCAGAGCTGCTTGTGCTGGTGATTACTTTTGCTGTTCTTTGCCTCACGGAATACATGTTTGGTAGATGTGAGTCCCCCTCCTCTTTTATCAATTTTTCTTCCCTTGTTTTTAACCCACAGTAATACATTTGTATTGTTATCACTTTCTTGGCATGCCCGTGTGCTTCTTCATAAGGATGCTTTTTTCGTTGTAATACATATCCATTATCCTTTAGCACCACTGTCCATTGTTATTATATCATAAATCAAGACAGTTTCTGGGCAACAGTGACGCACTGTGTTGATGCGGTATACTTTGTGTCACATATATATATATATATATATATATATATATATATATAAATATAATCAAAAAATAAATAGACTATACCGTTCTGTGGCTAACGAAATGCTTTTATTTGTGCGAGCTTTCGAGATACGCTGATCTCTTCTTCTGGCGGTGTTACAATGAATGAAGCAAGCAAATGGTATACTTAAAAACAGTGTCTCTTGGAATGTTATCTGTGCTTGTCTCTTCTCCCCCCCCCTTTGTGTGAATGTGATTTATGGCTAGAGGTGTTAAATGGTTCCTGAAAGTTAGTGATGTAAGAGTGTGTGTGTGTGTGTGTGTGTGTGTATCTGTGTGAATATAAATGAATGGAGAGCCCACAGTTTATACAGTGCTTTACAAAAGGTGTGTGTGTGGAGTGGGAGTTAATATAAATTGTGTGGGTAGGTGTGGAAATGTGAGAGATTGTAGCAAAACTAAAAGTGTGTGTAGATACTATGTGGTCCCTATTGGTGTATAGGGATGGAAAAACAAGGAGTATTTGTATGTGTAAGAGACAGCTGTGTGTGCATACATATAGCACAGTATGTACAGACATGGCCTTTAGCGCTCATGGGAAGAGAGTTCACTTGTGTCAGTAATGACTCATAAAATTTCGATCTCTGTTTAGGCCACCGCTAAGTGTCCCGAACAGTTGCATATATTTCTATTCGTGCAACCATCTCTATTTCGGTGTTTTAAGATTAACTTTGAGTATGGCAACCCCCAGATCGTCCATCTTATGGACAGAGTCAGAGAAATGTTCGCCGACAGGACTGTCTCTTGTTCCGCGTGTGATGCTGTGCGATGCAGGTTCATTCTCTTGTTTAGCCCCTGCCCCGTCTCACCTATGTAGTAGCAGCCCCCTGGACATTTCATGCACATGATGAGGAACACGACATTGCTGGAGGAACAGGTGAACCTTCCTCTGATTTTGTATTCCCGATTCCTGTGTGGTATTTGTATTGTGTCCGCTGTGTAGAGTATTGCGCAGGTTTTGCATCTTGCGTCCTGGCCTGGCATATATATAATTATATATATATATATTCCACAGAAGCAGCCGGCACTCCAGTTGCATGTAGAAAAAATTGGGTGCTTGTCCCATAAAGCAATAATAAACCACACGATTCCGTTTGAAGCACGAGATCAGGAGACAGCACTCTGGTAAGTTTGATCACAAGTTTTTGTACTGAAAAAGACACATAAACCGACGTGTCACGACAGGTCACTCTGCGCGTATTCTGACAGGCCGAGATGGCGTTTGCAGGGAGCTCGGGCGGTGGTAACATCTCTGCGGTGGCGCGGTCCGGATCCCAATACGTTCGCCGCGGAACCCGCTCTGGGCTTCAGTGTAAATCTCCGTCTCCCCCTGTCAGCCTCAGGCAGCTGTTTAGCTATATTTTTAGCCAATCCAGGATTCCTTTATCCCGTTTTATTGAACACTGTCTTCCTTTTTATTATTTTATATACCGTTTGTCATGTTGTTTATAGATTTAGTTTCATTTAGTTATATTTGATTATTCATGTGGTTTGTGTTCATTGTAACCGAACCCGGATCTGTGACGCATATGTACTGAGGTGGGGTTGGATCCCCTCGGTTATTTCTTGTTTTATTAATAAATAATTTACTATATTTTAATCTCTGGTGCGCATTGTGTGCATTTTTCTTCTTGTCTGCACAGTGCTTCAGATTCTGCATCTGAAAAAATGCCGGTGGATCGGGATGTGAGGTAGGGAAGTGACGCGCGCCGGAACGTTATTGCCACGCCTCCAAATATTCATTGCCACGCCCCCAAATCGCGCCCGCTGCATACCCTGCAAAGCCATTAAAAAGCTCAGGCTTCAGCAAGTGTATTGCAGCGTGTGTGCGCCTTCCCTCCTTCTGAAATACTATAGACCAGGCCTGCACAACTCGTAAAGCGAGAAGGGCCAAAATGCTCCAAGGAAAAAAAATTTGGGCCGCACGGGTAAAATCATCATCATCATCTCTCCTCCAGCACCTCTCATCATCATCCTCATATCTCCCCCAGAACCCCTCACTATCAACCTTTGCGATACTCCCCATCTATCTCTCATACCCCCATCTCTCCCCCTCACCCACACATAATACTCCCTCTCCACAAACACACAATACCCCACTGCACACCACACACATCCCACGCCCCCTGCACCTCACATCCTTCTACCCCCCTGCACCTCACATCACTCTCCCCCCCTGCACCTCACATCACTCTCCCCCCCCTGCACCTCACACAACTCTCCCCCCCTGCACCTCCCATCTCTCCCCCCTGCACCTCACATCACTCTCCCCCCCTGCACCTCACATCACTCTCCCCCGCTGCACCTCACATCACTCTTCCCCCCTGCACCTCACATCACTCTTCCCCCCTGCACCTCACATCACTCCCCCCCTGAACCTCACATCACTCCCCCCCCTGAACCTCACACCACTCTCCCCCCCTGCACCTCACATCACTCTCCCCCCCTGCAACTCACATCACTCTCCCCCCCTGCAACTCACATCACTCTCCCCCCTGTACCTCCAATCACCCCCCCTGCACCTCCAATCACCCCCCCTACACCTCCAACAACCCTCCCCTGCACCTCCAATAACCCCCCCTGCACATCCAACAACCCTCCCCTGCACCTCCAAAGACCCCCCCTGCACCTCCAATGACCCCCCCTGCACCTCCAATGACCCCCCCCTGCACCTCCAATAACCCCCCCTGCACCTCCAATAACCCCCGCACCTCCAATGACCCCCACACCTCCAATCACCCCCCCTGCACCTCAATCACCCCCCTGCACCTCCAATCACCCCCCCTGAACCTCCAATGATCCCCCCTGCACCTCCAATGATCCCCCCTGCACCTCCAATCACCCCCCCCTGCACCTCCAATCACCCCCCCCCGCTGCACCTCCAATCACCCCCCCCTGCACCTCCAATCGGCGGGCGGGCCGCACAGAGAGGCGGGGCGGGCCGCACAGAGAGGCGGGGCAGGCCGCACAGAGAGGCCGGGCGGGCCGCACAGAGAGGCGGGGCGGGCCGCACAGAGAGGCCGGGCAGGCCGCACAGAGAGGCCGGGCGGGCCGTACAGAGGGGGCCGCACAGAGAGGCGGGGCGGGCCGCACAGAGAGGCGGGGCGGGCCGCACAGAGAGGCGGGGCGGGCCGCACAGAGAGGCGGGGCGGGCCGCACAGAGAGGCGGGGCGGGCCGCACAGAGAGGCCGGGCGGGCCGCACAGAGAGGCCGGGCGGGCCGCACAGAGAGGCCGGGCGGGCCGCATGCGGCCCGCGGCCGTTATGTTGTGCAGGCCTGCTATAGACGCAGCCTTATCGACGCTTACTGAATAGGCCACTGTGTCTCTGTCTCTCTCTGTGTCTCTGTGTCTCTCTGTGTCTCTCAAATCAAAATCAGCTTTGTTGGCATGACAAAAGAACATTTCAGTATTGCCAAAGCGTGAGTAATAGGGGGTGTGGGACAATGATTACACGAATACTAGGGGGTACGGTTTAATGGTTATACAGTACATTACTTTTGTCTCTCTCTCATTCTCTGTCTCTCTCTCATTCTCTGTCTCTCTCTCATTCTCTGTCTCTCTCTCTCATTCTCTGTCTCTCTCTCATTCTCTGTCTCTCTCTCTCATTCTCTGTCTCTCTCTCTCATTCTCTGTCTCTCTCTCATTCTCTGTCTCTCTCTCTCTCTCATCCCTGTATGATAGGTATGTTCCAACTCTATTTTTTGCTCTTCTTTTCCGTTTGAGAGGAGGGAGTCCCTCACCTCTTCAGCCACACACCAGGAACGCTGGATTGCTTACAGACGCTCGGAGAGGCGGATACAATCGTGGATTGCAGGCACTGATTTATCTGGTAAGTACCGCAAACATGCTTGAACAAGGGCCGTAGACATTTTATTTGATGGTTTAGATTACCATTGTCTGTGGTTGTTAGTTATTGGTATTACAGTTTTTTGATGTTGTTACGAATCAAATACATTTTGAAGTAGTAATCCCCTCCGAACTGGGCATTCCTGGCCAATAATGCCCTGGCTGTAAGAGTTGAAGGGCCCAAGCAAAGCCCCCACCTCTATACACACTAACACTGCAGGGGCATCAGAGTGTCTTATTGTCATGGCAACAGGAGGTGTCACGTGATGTAATTTGTTTAATAAATTATTTTTTAAGGTGTCCCGGTTTTTCATTTTCGAAATCTGGTCACCCTATTCATCAAGCAGAAAAAGTGAAGAAACAATTGTAGTTTTGCTAATGGACGTCATTTTGGCATATCATTAGCTTTGAGGATACCCATTAATATGAAGAAAAGTAACAGCCATTCCCAATGTAGCCCCCCTTCCCTGGGCCAATCGCAGATCGGGCCCCCTCCTCTGTACTAGGGCCTGGCTACGTGTCTGAGTGTGGTGCATACCTGCTGGCAACAGGGGGGCCTGAGTCTCCCGCGATGGTATGGGGGATGATAGGATCAGGTTTCTGGGGTGAATGCCTTCGTCTCATTTAATGGTGCAGCACCTCCATCTCTGAGCCCCAGGAATACGGGTGGAATCCTTCCAGAGAGTCGTCCCCCCCCCCCCCCCCCCCCGGGGATGAGAGATTCCAGTCTCACACTGTATATCTTTAAAAGCAGCCGCAGCTCTTTATTCACAGCAGCAGAATAGCAGCAACAAGACTGTCAATCAGGTACAGGGTGTCTTCCTCCACACAGGACTGCTCTCCCTCAGGATGGTCTCTGTGTCCCTGCCACCACCCCAGGTCAAGGGCACCCAGGGTGGGGCTAGCTCTTCCCTCGCCCCCTAAACAGGGTGAGAGGAATTGGTCCACCTCCCTAAGTAAGGTTGCATCAGCTCTACTCAGAGGCTGATGGCTCCCCTTCTCCAACGGCCAATTGATATAGGCTCTCTCTGTCACCCTGGGCCAGCCAGGTGACAGACTCAGCAGACTCTAACTCTGGACTGAACTCTTAACTCTGACACACACTTCTACTAAATAGGAAGTGCACTGCTCTTTATGATATTGGCAGGCACTGCCCCTGTGTCTCTGCCTTCCACACAGGGTCAGGTACCAATTTCAGGAATGTCCCGTTATTAGCGTAAACACAACAGAGTTCCAGGGATCTAGCATTAAGACTGTAAGCTCTGCAGGCCAGGGATTTCCTTTCCTATTGTCTGATTTTGTTTGTTGCACTTATTGTACTATAATTCCCTGTACTGTATTGCCTCTCTTATAAAGCGCTATATAAATAAAGATTTCCATACATAATATATCTTAATGCATCTTAAGACACCTTAGAGTTCCCTCTATAAGACACTTTATGGTCCACTCAAGTGAATAGTCTGTAAGGAGTCTAAGGCTGCGTCCATAGAAGGACAAGCAGCGCTGAGGCGTGCGGACGCTCCGCGCTGAGCCCCTGCATCCTCAATGAGGATGCCTTGAGAGGGGGCTCATGCGAGCGTCCGCGGGCGTGCTCAGGCTTTGGAGTTTTCAGCCGAGCGCCAAGCTGTTTTTCAGCGCGCTGTCGGCTGAAAACATCCAATCAGCCTTAAGCAGCGTCAACGTCACGGCGCCGTGACATTGACGTCAGTGCATCGCGGGCGATTGGCCCAGCGACATCACTGCCCCGCCTCCAACCACCTCCCCCCGGCTCCCTTCGCGCACGCTGGCTCCGTGGAATCGGGCTGACTTAAGCAGGCGAGCCTCAGCGTTAGCGCGCATCCGCTCTCCCCACCCCTCTATGGCCCGGGCCTTAGTTACTGTACAGCATTGTAAAGTGCCTTGCTGGCCTAGTACAATTTAGTAAATATCCTAAACAATGTCGTCTTAGGCAAAATGTTGCTGATCTTTGCTCTAAAAATGACTATGAACTAAAGAGAAATAACAATCTCCCTTGTGAGCACATTCACATGTCTCAGACAGGTCTGCAACCCTGCTTTTCACCATTATCCCATACAGCTTCCACTGCAGCCAGGGACTCTGGGAAATGACATGCAAATGAGCACAGTGTCACCTTTTGCTTCAAATCTATTTTAAATGAAATTAGCCTTGTACTTCTGGTGGAGAGTAGGGGTTTGGTGCTTTATACGTTACATATTATTAAATGTTAACATCAAACAAATATTGTCATTATGTTTGGTGCTACTTATTTCTTTTTCATTAGGATTTATTTATTCATCTTTCATTATTATTATTTACTAGCTGAGAGACCCGGCGTTGCCCGGGATGTAAATGCGTAATAGGTAGTATTATTTATAACTCGTGGAACAATAGGTGAGTATTTGTTGTAAAGGTTTCGGGGGGGGGAGAAAGGGGAGCGGGGGGGGGAGAAAGGGGAGCGGGGGGGGAGAAAGGGGAGCGGGGGGGGGGAGAAAGGGGAGCGGGGGGGAGAAAGGGGGAGCGGGGGGGAGAAAGGGGAGCGGGGGGGGAGAAAGGGGAGCGGGGGGGGAGAAAGGGGAGCGGGGGGAGAGAAAGGGGAGCGGGGGGAGAAAGGGGAGCGGGGGGGGAGAAAGGGGAGCGGGGGGGGGGAGAAAGGGGAGCGGGGGGGGAGAAAGGGGAGCGGGGGGGGGAGAAAGGGGAGCGGGGGGGGGAGAAAGGGGAGCGGGGGGGAGAAAGGGGAGCGGGGGGGAGAAAGGGGAGCGGGGGGGGGAGAAAGGGGAGCGGGGGGGGGAGAAAGGGGAGCGGGGGGGGGAGGAAAGGGGAGCGGGGGGGGAGAAAGGGGAGCGGGGGGGGGGAGAAAGGGGAGCGGGGGGGGGAGAAAGGGGAGCGGGGGGGGGGGAGAAAGGGGAGCGGGGGGGGAGAAAGGGGAGCGGGGGGGGAGAAAGGGAGCGGGGGGGGAGAAAGGGGAGCGGGGGGGAGAAAGGGGAGCGGGGGGGGGGAGAAAGGGGAGCGGGGAGAAAGGGGAGCGGGGGGGGGAGAAAGGGGAGCGGGGGGGGAGAAAGGGGAGCGGGGGGGGAGAAAGGGGAGCGGGGGGGGGGAGAAAGGGAGCGGGGGGGGAGAAAGGGGAGCGGGGGGGGGAGAAAGGGGAGCGGGGGGGGGAGAAAGGGGAGCGGGGGGGGGGAGAAAGGGAGCGGAGGGGGGGAGAAAGGGGAGCGGGGGGGAGAAAGGGGAGTGGGGGGGGGAAGGGGAGTGGGGGGGGGGAAAGGGGAGTGGGGGGGGGTGGAGAGCGGTGGGCATATGTATTGTCATAATTTATGTTTGGGCATTTCCCCCCCCCCCCGTTCCCCGTGACTCCCCCCCCCCCCGTTCCCTGTGACTCGCGCTCCCCCCCCCGGCGGGCCGCTTGGTCCCCCGATGTGCCGTCCTGCTGAGTGAGGCGTGCAGGCGGCTGCAGGAAGCGCCCTGTGTGGGCCTAAGACTCACGCTCCCCCCCCCCCCCGGCGCCCGCTCGATGTGGCGTCTGGCTGAGCGGCGGTAGGAAGCGCCCTGTGGTGGGCCTGAGGCTGAGGCGGGACGCGCAGTGGGCTTGAGGCTGAGGCGGGACACGCAGTGGGCCTGAGGCTGAGGCGGGACGCGCAGTGGGCCTGAGGCTGAGGTGGGACGCGCAGTGGGCCTGAGGCTGAGGCGGGACGCACAGTGACTTACCTGAGCGGGTGGTAGCGCCGGGGAGGTAAGGGAGCGGCTGGGGTAGGAGGGCTGCGCTTCCCGTCCGGAGCCAGTGCAGGATGGCGCACGTGAGGGGGGGGGGAGGGGGGCGGACAGAGGGTGTGTGTGTGTGTATAGAGCTGCTGTGTTGTGTGTGTGTGTGTGTGTGTGTATAGAGCTGCTGTGTTGTGTGTGTGTGTGTGTGTATAGAGCTGCTGTGTTGTGTGTGTGTGTGTATAGAGCTGCTGTGTTGTGTGTGTGTGTGTATAGAGCTGCTGTGTTGTGTGTGTGTGTGTATAGAGCTGCTGTGTTGTGTGTGTGTGTGTGTATAGAGCTGCTGTGTTGTGTGTGTGTGTGTGTATAGAGCTGCTGTGTTGTGTGTGTGTGTGTGTGTGTATAGAGCTGCTGTGTTGTGTGTGTGTGTGTGTGTGTGTATAGAGCTGCTGTGTTGTGTGTGTGTGTGTGTGTGTGTATAGAGCTGCTGTGTTGTGTGTGTGTGTGTGTGTGTATAGAGCTGCTGTGTTGTGTGTGTGTGTGTGTGTGTGTATAGAGCTGCTGTGTTGTGTGTGTGTGTGTGTGTGTGTGTGTGTGTGTGTATAGAGCTGCTGTGTTGTGTGTGTGTGTGTGTGTGTGTGTGTATAGAGCTGCTGTGTTGTGTGTGTGTGTGTGTGTGTGTGTGTGTGTATAGAGCTGCTGTGTTGTGTGTGTGTGTGTGTGTGTGTATAGAGCTGCTGTGTTGTGTGTGTGTGTGTGTGTGTGTGTGTATAGAGCTGCTGTGTTGTGTGTGTGTGTGTGTGTGTGTGTGTGTATAGAGCTGCTGTGTTGTGTGTGTGTGTGTGTGTGTGTGTGTGTATAGAGCTGCTGTGTTGTGTGTGTGTGTGTGTGTGTGTGTGTGTGTGTGTGTGTGTGTGTGTGTGTGTGTGTGTGTATAGAGCTGCTGTGTTGTGTGTGTGTGTGTGTGTGGGCCGTCACTCCGCCTCAGGCCAATGAGAGGTGTGCGGGGGCGGGCGACCCAAGGGACCAATGAGATTTCCCCTAGGGACACCGGACATCCAGGCAGGCAAACATACAGTGCTTTCACTAATATAGTATAAGATTAAATTTATTATATTTGTTGTTGTCATTATTATTATTGTTTACTGTTAGCTGGAGTATGGCTCACCCAAGAACCACTTCCCCCTGTATGGGGGTCAGACATAGTGCAGACTTGACCCCTGACATTTATAAAAAGATGTTGGAATATGTGACACTGCTGCTTAATAAACACAAACACAGGCGCGCCATGTATTGTTCTGACATTGGTTTATTACACAGAGACACGTCTTTATAGAGGGTTGTCACACTAACAGCCTGGAAGGGGTTTAATGCAGGGTCACCAGCCCAGCCCCCCTCTCCTATGACTGGTTGCTGCTCTCGTACAGGAGCCGCGATTGGTCCCCTGTCAATGTCAGAAAAGGCGCGCCAGTTTTGCTGTCTCCATGGCGACCATGGCGGCCGCCGGAGATCGGCCTGCAGCGCGGCCCGGCTTCCAGGTTACCTCCCCGCCGGTGAAGATGTTAGCAGGGCGGCTGAGGGAATGCGTGCGGCGGCGGCCCGGTTCCTTCTGGCTGGAGAAAGGAGCCGGCGGGCTGGAGGTGGGCCTGGTGTGGATGCAGGGCCGGGTGCTGCACGTACGGCCCGAGCGCGGCGTCACCGTGCGGCTGAGCGACGACACTCACACCTTCACCGTGTGCGGGGCTGACCGGGTGCCCAAGGGCAAGCCCTGCCTGCAGCCAGGTAACCGGGGGGTCCGCACGCCCTGCCTGCAGCCAGGTAACCGGGGGGGGTCCGCAAGCCCTGCCTGCAGCCAGGTAACCGGGGGGTCCGCAAGCCCTGCCTGCAGCCCGGGTAACCGAGGGGTCCGCAAGCCCTGCCTGCAGCCCGGTAACCGGGGGGTCCGCAAGCCCTGCCTGCAGCCAGGTAACCGGGGGGTCAGCAAGCCCTGCCTGCAGCCAGGTAACCGGGGGGGTCAGCAAGCCCTGCCTGCAGCCAGGTAACCGGGGGGGGTCCGCAAGCCCTGCCTGCAGCCAGGTAACCGGGGGTCCGCAAGCCCTGCCTGCAGCCAGGTAACCGGGGGGGTCCGCAAGCCCTGCCTGCAGCCAGGTAACCGGGGGGGTCAGCAAGCCCTGCCTGCAGCCAGGTAACCGGGGGGGGGTCCGCAAGCCCTGCCTGCAGCCAGGTAACCGGGGGGGTCCGCAAGCCCTGCCTGCAGCCAGGTAACCGGGGGGTCCGCAAGCCCTGCCTGCAGCCAGGTAACCGGGGGGTCCGCAAGCCCTGCCTGCAGCCACGTAACTGGGGGGTCCGCAAGCCCTGCCTGCAGCCAGGTAACCGGGGGGGTCAGCAAGCCCTGCCTGCAGCCACGTAATCGGGGGGTCCGCAAGACCTGCCTGCAGCCAGGTAACCGGGGGGTCCGCAAGCCCTGCCAGCAGCCAGGTAACCGGGGGTCCGCAAGCCCTGCCTTCAGCCACGTATTTGGGGGGTCCGCAAGCCCTGCCTGCAGCCAGGTAACCGGGGGGGTCCGCAAGCCCTGCCAGCAGCCAGGTAACCGGGGGGTCCGCAAGCCCTGCCTGCAGCCAGGTAACCGGGGGGTCCGCAAGCCCTGCCTGCAGCCAGGTAACCGGGGGGTCCGCGCGTGGCTATCACTGTCCTGCCTCACACGGAGGGCGCCATGATTTCTTCTCCCGCCCCCTAAACAGCAACACCAGCCTCTCACCCTCTCACCCTCTCGCGTCACCTAGATAGAAGCCAGGCAGATCACACTGGTTTTCTATGAATCGCAACTGATTTTAAAGTCCTGTTTATATCAGCAGTCAGGTCTGATATAAAACAGTAGTAATGTTTCCACCGCCAGTGTATGCAGTGCTGTACATAGAATGTTTGCAGGCGCGAGCCGCTACCCCATAGAGCTTACAATCTATGTCTGAAGCACTTATTCCATGACCTGTTATTTGTAATTTATATGATTGTCACATGTATTACTGCTGGGAAGCGCTATGTACATTTAATGGCGCTATATAAAAAAAGACATTTGTAGCCCTTTTTCTGACACTCTAAGCGACTTCGGGTAACTGCGCGCACCTGCGGCTCCAGGAGATCTGAGCCTCCGCTAGCTGGGAGCCTGGGGTAACACTTATTAGCGCAGCGCTCCACTTACCCAGGATCACCGTCATGTAAGATTCCCCTGGGCAAGAAACACACCGATACAATGCGTGCAACCAACTTTACTATGTGCAATAATAAACTTATACTCTATATGAACCGTGGCAATAACCCAATATGCATACACTTATCTTATAACACTATACTTATACTCTATCATACCCTAACACCGCTAACGGATAATGTCCTTCTAACATCAGTGGCTCGGCCACACCCCTAGGGAATATTGTCCTGTACAATAGTGGCTCAGCCACGCTCTTATGAGTGTCTCTATCCCGTCACCGCGTGCCCCACACACCGTGTCGTGTAATAGTACGATAGCGGTGTGTACTCGCTAGTGTCTCCCTATAGTTATGCCTAAGGCGGGATCAGCGCCTGTTGACCGGTGTTGGTGCACTTGACGTATCTACTACCTTCCGGTCACGGCGGTGACCGGTAATACTTGGAAAAGGATCAGCCGAATCCTTGCTTGTCTGGGATGTCCGCAGTGCAGCTGTCTGGTCCCAAGCAGCTCACCAGCAAACCTGCTCCGCACGCTTGTCCCTAACTGTGTACACAGTAAGGTGACTGATCGCTAGCACTATGGCCGTCCCTGCAGCACAGCAGCACACTGTGACTCAGGGGTTTCTCCTAAGGGCCTGCGGGGTAAAGCTAGCCTATGCAGGCGGGTCACGGACCCCCTGCACGCATACACCCTCCTCCTTTACCTTCCAGATCCCCTCTGACTAGCCTCTCCCCCACGCTTCCCTTTCCTCCTCCCGTAATTCTAGCCTTCCGATTGGCTCCTCAAGTCAGGTGACTGCCCAGGAGCTCATGGGAGTTGTAGTTCCTCAGCGGAGCTTCTCTGCCTTGAGCTGCACAGACTCACAGCTATTGCATCAGCGCAGACCTCCACATGACTCTCCTGAACAGTCAAAACACCAACTGAACCACACATATGAGGCTCCTACCACATCCCTACACATACATCTATTATTTGGTGCCTGCGGCACAGGGAGATAACGTGACTTGCTCAAGGTCACAAGGTATGGGGGGGGGGATTGAGTGAGTGTGTGTGTGGGGGGGGATTGAGTGTGTTTGTGTGTGGGGGGGTGTGTGTTTGTGTGTGGGGGGGTGTGTGTTTGTGTGTGGGGGGGATTGTGTGTGTTGGGGGGGAGATTGAGTGTGTGGGGGGGATTTTGTGTGTGTGTGGGGGGGGATTGTGTGTGTGTGGGTGGGGGATTGAGTGTGTGTGGGGGGATTGAGTGTGTGTGGGGGGGGTTGAGTGTGTGTGTGGGGGGGGGGGTTGAGTGTGTGTGTGGGGGGGGGGTTGAGTGTGTGTGTGTGGGGGGGGGGGGGGTTGAGTGTGTGTGTGTGGGGGGAGTTGAGTGTGTGTGTGGGGGGGGGTTGAGTGTGTGTGTGGGGGGTGGGTTGAGTGTGTGTGTGGGGGGATTGTGTGTGTGTGGGGGATTGAGTGTGTGTGTGTGTGTGGGGGGGATTGAGTGTGTGTGTGGGGGGGGGATTGAGTGTGTGTGTGTGTGGGGGGGTTGAGTGTGTGTGGGGGGGATTGAGTGTGTGGGGGGGGTTGAGTGTGGGGGCGGGGATTGAGTGTGTGTGTGGGGGGGGATTGAGTGTGTATGTGTGTGGGGGGGATTGTGTGTGTGTGGGGGGGGGGATTGAGTGTGATTGGGGGGATTGAGTGTGTGCGTGGGGGATTGAGTGTGTGTGTGTGGGGGGGGGGGAATTGAGAGTGTGTGTGTGGGGGGGGATTGTGTGTATGGGGGGGGATTGAGTATATGTTTGTGTGGGGGGGATTGAGTGTGTGTGTGTGGGGGGAATTGAGTGTGTGCGGGGGGGATTGTGTATGGGGGGGGATTGAGTGTGTTTGTGTGTGGGGGGGGGTGTGTTTGTGTGTGGGGGGATTGTGTGTGTGTGGGGGGATTGAGTGTGTGTGTGTGTGTGTGTGTGTGTGGGGGGATTGTGTGTGGGGATTGTGTGTGTGTGTGTGGGGGGGGGGGGGGAGTGTGTGTGTGTGTGTGTGTGTGTGTGGGGGGGGGGGGATTGTGTGTGTGTGTATGTGGTGATTGATTGAGAGAGAGAGAGTGTGTGTTGTATTGCAGTGGTGCGCAAACTGGTGGGGGGCAATAAGGCGCAAGATTTAGGGGGGCGCAGGCGACGTGCGGCGAAATCTGGGTGCGCGGGCCGGCAGACGCTTTGCGCGGGAGGACGAAAAAGCTGTACGCGATGGACGGCCAATAAGATGTGCACGGGCGGGCAGCCGAAGATGTGTGCGGGTGGCTGAACAAGATAGTGCAGGTGGCGGCCTCGTGATGGTGTGTGCGCACACGCGCAGGGGCTTCGGGGGTACGGGGAGGAGCACGCCCGAGCACGGTGAAGTCAAACGCCCCTCCCGGTGTCTGCCCTGCAATAGCGCTGTGTTCCTGCTCTCCTCCGCTGGCAACCTGCTTCGCTGCGATCCTCTGCGAGGGAAAGGGTCGGCTGCCACTGTATCAATCACACTATGAATGTACAGAAATAATAAAAAAAAGTGAAAACATTGAAAACGGAAAAATAATAAATAATAATAATGTAGGTAGGAGTGTGGATGACAATGGGGATAGCAAGCCAAAGAGCAGGGAGGGGAAGGTAGAAACAAAAGGGGGGATAGGGAAGGGAGGTAGCAAAGAGGTGGATGAATGCCCCCCAAAAGTATTGCCTTTGTGCACGTACGCTCTCCCAAGCTCAGCGCTTGGGGAGACAAACAAAATTGACTTTGAAGTGCGCTCAGCAGAAGTCAATGCACACATACAGCCACACACACACACACACACACACACAAACACACACAAATAGCCCCGATCCACGCTTGCAAAATGATGCAGGACACCCTGCGCTCAGGCTTGGAGAGTTGGTGATGTCACCGCTCTCAGCGGCAGCGTGGACGCAGCCTAATTTTGCAAGCGCGAGCTGTTGAAATATGTAAGTATTTATAGACATATTTGGATTTATATTGTATACCGTTTAATAAAGGTTTTTTTTTTTTTTCATGTGATTTTGATTACGTCAGGCAGGGGGGGCCCGAGAAATTTTATGGATGAAGAGGGGGGCTCGGCATAAAAAGTTTGCTCACCCCTGCACTAAGCTGCGCTTTCAGCTCATAGACCTCACATTATAAACGTGTAATTATAGTCTCACCTTAATGTAGTGTAAAAGAAAATGATGTACAGATTTGGTCGCATCTATTAACGAAGGTTAACAGTAGCAGAACGTTAAAGCAGCTCTATTTGAACAAATGGCACAGCGCTATATTTCTTAAATGGGTGCAATTTATTGCATTATTTGTGTAATCTTATCAGGTAGTACAGGCATACCCCGCATTCACGTACACAATGGGACCGGAGCATGTATGTAAAGTGAAAATGTACTTAAAGTGAAGCACTCCCTTTTCCCCACTTATCGATGCATGTACTGTACTGCAATCCTCATATACGCGCATAACTGATGTAAATAACACATGTGTAACAGTCTCTACAGTCTCCCCGCTTGCGCACAGCTTCGGTACAGGTAGGGAGCCGGTATTGCTGTTCAGGACGTGCTGACAGGCGCATGCGCGAGCTGCCGTTTGCCTATTGGGTGATATGTCCTTACTCGCGAGTGTCCTTAAACCGGGGTATGCCTGTACACTTGTACAGGAAATCCTAAAGTTGATGTCCTTGGGGCAGCTGAGGGATTTTCACCCATTCAGTCCTGGAGGGTCCTGCGCCCCCCTCCTGCATTTCCTAATCATGTGTTCGCTCCTTAGGCCTCGGATATTTTATTTATTTGTCAAATGTTTTACCAGGAAGGAAGCAATACTTGAAAATGAGGTAACTCTCAATGTATGTCCTGGGCACAGAGTTATGATGACAGATACATGGTTACAAATCCATAGTTACATTAAGTGAACAGGGTATACATTATATACAAGACATTGCATGCACAGTTAGAGATAATATATATTATAGGCGCATGTAACCGTTACAGACCAGATTAAAATGTGAGACAGCCTTAGTTTTGAAAGAACTTAGACTGGTGGCATCTGCAAGAGTCTCTGGTAGGTTGTTCCAGTTTTGGGGTGCACGGTAAGGCCGTGATTATACCCGAAGCGGCGGAGCGCAGAACGTTGTGCGCCACCAAAACAAATAAAAGTTTTCCTATGAGCGCACGCTAAGAATGGGTGACCAAGTGCGCAAATTTTCGAACAGATCCAAGAATTTTATTTTCTGAAGCGATGGCAGCGTCATGTGAGCGGTTCAGCCAATGAGAGTGAACCACTCACGTGACATCATGGCCTCGCCTCCCGATGCCTCCTGCCTGCAGTGCAAGTTTCGGGCAGCGCATCGCATTGAGGTAGCGCGCGTGTCACGCCGCCGGTGGTATTAATGAAGGCCTATGAGGAGGAGCGGACGGATACTTTGTTGAACCTTAGGACCATGAGCAGTCTGTTGGAGTCTGATCTCAGATGATAAGTGCTACACGTGGTAGGGGTGAGGAGCTTGTTCAGATAGGTGGGTAGCTTGCCGAGAAAGTATTTGAAGGCAAGACAGGAAAGATGAACTTTGCGCCTAGACTCTAGTGATGACCAATCTAGTTCTTTGAGCATTTCGCAGTGATGTGTGTTGTCGTTGCATTGGAGGACAAAGCGACATTGAATTGTAGAGGGTATCAAGGTTGCTAAGGTGGGTTTGGGGTGCTGTGCCATATACTACAGTATGTCCCCATAGTCGATAATTTGCATTGGCTTCTGCTGTGTGATATAGTGCGTGTGCGACAGAGCACATAGCGTTGTGCGCGCCTGTCGCCTGAGCGATCTGTGGACTTTAGATCGCTCGTGACGGGGAGGCGTGGCCGTGACATCACTAGGCCTTCCCTAATGTCTCTCACGGGAGACCAGGAGATTTTACAATTATTTTTACCGGGATCATTCGCTAGGCAAACAAGGTGGTAAGAACAAAATGCAGTTTATTCGGGTAAACCCGCGTACAACACAATGAATACACAAAATACAGCTAAAAGCACACTTGCTGGGGGTGAAATCTAGGCTCTACTAGGTGCAGGGCGAATGCTTCGGTATGCTTAACCTGACCGGGATATACACCCGGGCTTTCTGGTCCTCTTTTTGGCTTCAGTTCCTAGCCGCGACCGCTACGTTCCAAATGAGAACTTGAACTTCACGTCTGACTTAGTCTCTGCAGGGCAGACTTTTCCTAGCTTCAAAACCAAGCCGGTTGCTCTGGTATTCGTGACAGCAACTTTGAAAAGTCCGCCCTAGCTTCATCGACACAAGTCACTAGATCGTCTGGTTCTCTGACTGGGGTTTTCTCCTTACATACCCTCCACTGTTCTATGTTCAGCATGGAGGAAGGAGCGACCAATTGGAGCATGGGAAACCCTGCCGCCAACCGATAAGAATAGGGGCTCGTCCTTTGACTGACGCCAGAGGAGGGGACGGGCTAAGCCGGCTTGGGATGACCCGTGGGCGGGACATACGGATTGACCAATGGGAAAACGCGCCGTCATTTTGCTGCTTCCCCTAGTCAACCCATTGTCACCTACTGGGCAGACTCCACTGAGTCTGGCAGATCAGAGTGTCCTCCCCGCAGGGGGTCTCTGTTCTCCGGACCCAGTACTAAGCCCTGCCCTGGCCACTTCA
The DNA here is from genome assembly GCF_040206685.1 of Ascaphus truei. Classification (NCBI taxonomy): domain Eukaryota; kingdom Metazoa; phylum Chordata; class Amphibia; order Anura; family Ascaphidae; genus Ascaphus; species Ascaphus truei. The sequence continues at coordinate 69,283 of NW_027456873.1, forward strand.
CACCCCGACACCTCTCAACATCCCTTCTCCTCTCCGATGTCTATGCAGACTTCCCGGCACCTATATGGATGCCTGAGCTGGCTGAATAGACATTTATAGTAAAAGCACATGTAACGGTATTTCTGGCCCGGCCTGACTCACCCAATCTCACATTGGCCCCTGTGGTCTAACCGGTCCCCATTACAGTGTGATAGTGTCTGGTGGTGCACCTGTTGGCAACAGGACTCCTGAGTCTCCCGCATGATGGTGTGTGGGGAGGACCCGTCCAGACAGGCAGCTGAGGTAGTGTGCGGAGTCCTACCTAGTTCCAGTGCAGCGCCTCCACCTCATCAGGGTCCCTTCGGTCACTTGAGGATGGTCCTGACGAGGAACTCCTCTGTGGTGCTCCTCTCTGTACATTCACTCCACACATGTACACGAGAGGGTTTGTGATTAAGAGCATCTTTATTGGTTGAGGTGGGCTAACTGCCCCTCGCAGTAGTTTCTCTAGCCACTCATTGTCCCTCAGTGCTTCCCTTTGAAAGGTGTAATTCTCCTTTAATAGGGATTCCCAATCCCAGCCGGGATGTCTTTACCCTGTGCCAGGTCCCTGGACACAGTCTTCCTGTTCAGCTACTACTGCACCGACACACTTTATTCGAGTAAATACCCGGTATGTACCTGGCAGATACCTGGAATGCGCCACTCCTAACCTCTGACAAGCCCCGTTGCATTTGCCTTCCCAGCCTGGGTTCATGCCTGGCTGATGGGCGGCTGATCTGTTAAATGATAATGATTAGGATTTAATAGGCTACAATGCTTCGCGTGTCTACCAGATGGCATAAATTCATGAATTGTAATGCAGTTTATATATATATACTGTGCAGTATTGCAGCCAGCGGGAATAAAATGCTTCAATCCCTGCTTGGAAAATAACTCAATGTACTCGGGCAGAAAACAGTCACAAACCTCAATACACCCGGGTATACCCGAATTCGTGGGACTAGCCAAGCTCGAATAAAGTGTGTCGCCAGTGTATAACATAACTCTCGCAGACTATTCAGAACTCCTACAGAACTCAGGACTCAGATAGAACTAACTATTAGACACAGTGCTGTGCCTTATGTACACTCTGGAAGCTGACACACCTCTGACATCACAAACCATGGAATCAGAGCATGTGACCACTCCCATCCATACACAGGGCACCCCACCAGGGTGTGAGGGCAAACCTCCATAATTACTGCTGGCATGCCCACAACTTACCAGGCCTTACTGTCAGCAGGAGAGATGACTGTAGCCATTTTAAATGACCGCTACATTCTCCCCCTGGTGAATCCCATCGTCCTCGCTGGGACCTAAATTTAAATGCCTTCTTCCAGGAAGCACTGTAACACATAACACATAATTGTTAACCTCACAGATTGTCCATTATACAAAAAAAAATGACCACAGTGACATCTCGCCAAGCCCGCCCCGACCAGCAGCCACGAGCCCGCAAAATGCCTTAGTACCCCCTAATAATAGTGGCTCGGGTCAGGTTTCTTAACCTCTCTACCACCCATGTCCAGGACCGTGACATGATAGTGCCTAGGCAGTCCCCTCTCGGGCCTATAGGTCACCCTGTGTTTGTGTATATTCCTCCCTATACTCCACACTCGCATCAGGTGATCTATTCTGTCCTCTGCCCTCCTTCCAGTAACGTCACTCCCCTTATTGACTAGGTACATCTCGATGGTTTCCCTAAGCCACCTTTCCCTGTTCTCTTCTATCTCCTCCATGAGGGGTTCAGGGACATAAGGGTACTCCAACCCGTGGGAAGACTTGTATCGAGCCATTATTGCCCGTTCCGCTCTACTGATCCTAATTAGGTCAGCCCTACCTGCCCTCCCAGGTAGCACCCATGACAGGGGTTCGTCAGGATCCACAGGGTCTGACAGTGTATCGGGACCCATGGGCTCTATCTCCCTGTGCTCAATCTTATACCACCGTTCCTGCAGCTCTCTGTCTCGCTGTTCAGGGGTGAATTCTCCCTTGGCCCACCAAAAGTCAACTACATCCTCCCTTCTAATAAGGAATCGCGTACGATCCATCCAGGCCGCATAACCTTCAAAGAGGGGGGCCCACCAACGGTGTTCCTTGAACCTATGTGAATCCCCTGAGTCACTCTCTTCCGCATCCCCCCATGAGAATACCCCCGATGTCCGTGCTGACCGTGGTACGGACCACCGTGATGATCCCAGGGCCTTGTCCTCTGTTTTATTGGTCACAGGAGGCAACCACCGGCCTACCGCGGCCTTGCCTAATTCTCCCCCTCCACGAGAAATGCCCTCCGTAGCGCAACTGCGCTGTCGTTCACCAGTCCGTCTCTCCTCCCCCCCCAAAGGTATGTCCACAAGTTCCAGACTAGGCGGGGACCCCGGGGAACATGTGATGGGGGCAGGGGTTTTACCTAGGGCGTGGGGTTGGGCGTAGGGGCAAGATGGGATACGCCACGGGACTACGACCCGTTCCCGGCTGTCCATGGACTGCTCCAAGGAGGATAGCTCACCCTCATCCGTCTGCGGGTCTCCCATCCAGCTCTTGGGCCCTTGAGGTGATCGGGGACATTCACCCGATCGCCGAAGCGTTGCTGCATCTTTCCCGTCTATTCCGCCGTCGCCACTGGAAATGATGTCCTCACCGAAACCGGAAGCGCCGCCATCTTGGGTGGGACCCCCATGCGGGATCTCTTCCTCGATGACGACATCCGGAAGCTCCGCCGTCGTCTCCACCGGAAGTGGTATCTCCTCCGCACGTGCGTCTTGGGCCTGGCACGGCCTTGTTTCCGCTACACCGTCTACCGGAGCAAGGTAAGTGAGTGGCTTTCTCTTACCATTCCGCAGGGGTGTAGGCGTCTCTCGCCCGTCGCCACCATGTCCTGAGGCGGAGGGACTCCGTCTCTCGGCTCGCCGATCTGCGGGGGACGCCCTGCTTTCCAGGCTGCTACTCACACTACGGGGTGTCGTCCTCCCCGGTTCTGTCCTGGGCCTCGATTTCACCTCCGCTAGCTCGCGGAGATCCTCATCCGAGTATTCTGCCTTCCCCGACTTAGGGGTCACCGATCGGGGCGATAGTCTTTTCTCAGTGCGGTCGGGGAGTGACCCGACCGTCTCGGTTGCTGCTGACCCAGCCGATTTAATCGACTCCAGTCCCCTTTCTCCGGGACTTGCACGATTGATCCACAGTGCACCAGGGGACTCGGCGGAGCGCCTAGCCGTATCCCCCGGGGGGTCAGCAGATTGGATCGGAATGAACGTCGGCATTGGCCATAAGTATAGTGTCCCGCATTGTGGGCAGCGTGCCGCCGTGTTAACAATGCCTTCGGGCAGCCCGCATTGTAGGCAGAGCCCGACCACCGTCTCGGTGTTAGCCACCCTGACTACCAGTACCCCGCCGGGTACCGAGTAGGGCTGGGTGGATACCATAGTTCCCACAGTGGAGGAGCAGGCCATTCTTTTGGTAGGGACCACTTTCAGTATGGGTCTCTCCAGGTCAGTGGTTCCTCGCAACTGACCGGTAGAAGCTTCTGGGCCAGCCACTTCCTGCTTCGGCTCCTCCTTCCGCTGGCATAGCTGGAACCCGCCCCCAGGGGTTGCAATTATGGGCGGATCCCACAGGGGAATAGCATGCCCCTTAATTAAGGCCGCGCCTTTCTCAGTCCTGGTGGGCGCAGTCTGCGTTTTCGCGCCAATTTCCTCATCAGAGTGGGATTCTTGGGCCGCGGCTAGTTCCCGCCTTCTCCTGGCAGCTGCTTTTCGTGCAAAATATCCCTCCTTTTTGCACGTTACCTCCGCGGCCGGAACTACTTCTTGTAGTGGCGCCGTCTGGATATCAGTCCCTGGGCCCAGTGGGTGCATTCCCACAGGCCATAATTGAAAGTCACTCCCCCTGGTGGAAATCAGGGGAGGGTCCCTTAGACTAAGCGGTTGACTCAGCACAGGGGCCGAGTGAGTCACTGTCCATGAAGGCGCAGTCGTAGCTTTCGCGCCATACCCCCCATCAGGGCGGGGCTCTGCTGTTCGCGCCATTCCCGGCCAGCTTTTTGCAAGTTCTGTATCAGCCATTTTCTCTGCGACTGGCCCATGCGGTCTCCCTAGCAAGCGGGAACCGCCATTTTGGGTGGCTTTTAAGCCCGAAATGTCAGTTTGTTTGCTCTTCTCGCTGGGTTCCCCCCCAGTTATCACAATGTCCTCACACTCTTCAAGGGTGGCCCCTCGGTGTCCCAGACAGGACAAAAACGGGGCAGCCACAGCCTTCGCTCCACTCCAGAGCAGATTAGTTAGAGACAGCTCAGCGACAGTTTGCTCTTCAGTGGGGCGCACGCCATGGGTGCCTTCCCCATCAGCCTCTGGTCGCCATTTTGGGCTCTCCGCACCACGCGGATCCTCCATTCCTTGGATTGTCACGCTCTCGTACCAATTATCATACATGGGGCTCCGCTCTGCGGGGCAGCCACCACACCAGTACAATAAAGATTGCTCAGATGCACCACCACATGTGTACCTGATCTAGGCTGGACTCATGTTGCACTACCTCAGGCTAGGCTCACTCTCTCAGTGTCTGCTGTAACTCCTTCCTCCCAGTCTGTGCTCCCTATGGTAAGTGTCTGGAATGGGCTAGAGTACTCTGGCTCTGCCATGCAGTACTTGGGGCGTCTACCTCTCTTGGTCAGCCTAGCGCAGACCCTCTCCAGGATTCCTGACCACGTTAACAGGCTATCCCTTCTGGCGTCCTACCAACTAGCACTACCTCAAAGTGACTCGGTCAGCTATAGCCCGGCTCCAGACCCCTCACTCCTTTCAGGCCCCTAGGTCGTCCCTGCGAACTGACAATACCCTGTCAGCCCCTGACCACCCCTAGGTCCGTCCCTACGCAGCACAGAGTGGCAGCAGACGCTCTCCCTGTTTCCCAGTGTGCCTAGCTAGAGCCTGTCCTGTTGACAGATCTGATCTCAGCAGCTCGCCTCCAAATGTAACGGTATTTCTGGCCCGGCCTGACCCACCCAATCTCACATTGGCCCCTGTGGTCTAACCGGTCCCCATTACAGTGTGATAGTGTCTGGTGGTGCACCTGTTGGCAACAGGACTCCTGAGTCTCCCGCATGATGGTGTGTGGGGAGGACCCATCCAGACAGGCAGCTGAGGTAGTGTGCGGAGTCCTACCTAGTTCCAGTGCAGCGCCTCCACCTCATCAGGGTCCCTTCGGTCACTTGGGGATGGTCCTGACAAGGAACTCCTCTGTGGTGCTCCTCTCTGTACATTCACTCCACACATGTACACGAGAGGGTTTGTGATTAAGAGCATCTTTATTGGTTGAGGTGGGCTAACTGCCCCTCGCAGTAGTTTCTCTAGCCACTCATTGTCCCTCAGTGCTTCCCTTTGAAAGGTGTAATTCTCCTTTAATAGGGATTCCCTATCCCAGCCGGGATGTCTTTACCCTGTGCCAGGTCCCTGGACACAGTCTTCCTGTTCAGCTACTATAACATAACTCTCGCAGACTATTCAGAACTCCTACAGAACTCAGGACTCAGATAGAACTAACTATTAGACACAGTGCTGTGCCTTATGTACACTCTGGAAGCTGACACACCTCTGACATCACTAACCATGGAATCAGAGCATGTGACCACTCCCATCCATACACAGGGCACCCCACCAGGGTGTGAGGGCAAACCTCCATAATTACTGCTGGCATGCCCACAACTTACCAGGCCTTACTGTCAGCAGGAGAGATGACTGTAGCCATTTTACATGACCGCTACACACAAATGAAATAAAACATACTTTAATACATAGGATAACTTGGGCAGACTCATAGCTGTAAGGGAAATAGGACTGGGATATCTGGGCTTGAAAATCAGGAGTCACTGGGCAGCCCTGGTGTAATTCAACCCACGTACTGGCAAATCATGCCTGCACGCCAGGGAGAATTAGGAGACTACTGATATCTTTGCCCCCCCCAAACTCCTGCAAACAACATGATTGCATTTCTACCCAAATATCTCACCTAAAACTTACATATAGAACGTTTCATGAGTCTTAGGCTCAGGGAACATGAAAAGTGGAAACGAAGCAAAAGGAAAAAGCAGGCACTAATACTCCGGAAAGTAAAAAAAGGTTGAATGAAATCCAGGAGAGCGTGTGCCCATAAAGACTATTTTAATGGAAACCACAAAAAATATACAGCTACATTACGGGGTACACAAACCCCCACCAACGCGGCTCGAATTGCGTTGGTGGGGGTCTGTGTACCCCGTAATGTAGCTGTATTTTTTTTGTGGTTTCCATTAAAATAGTCTTTTTTTATGGGCACACGCTCTCCTGGATTTCATTCAACCTTTTTTTACTTTCCCGAGTATTAGTGCCTGCTTTTTCCTTTTGCTTCGTGTCAAGTCATCCAGAAAAAACAGAAGCACACCCCCTACTGTGAAAGAAGAAACCTGGACAGCCAAAAGGACATTACCAACTCTAACTGTGAGTTATTTTATCACAAGCACATTCTCCATTCTGACATTATATGCTGGGACACTTTATTGTGTGGCCCCTTACTACAGTGCTCGTGGGGGCCCTAGCCCACTAGTCAGATTACAATGGAGCAGTGATTAATACATGATTGTTCTGTGTCCTATGGATTGACTATCCCTTATCCATTATCCAGGGGGTTTTCATTTCGGGAATCATTATATACATTTATTGAACGTTACAATTTTTGTACTACATATTTTGAGGCTTTTTTTCAGAGCACCACACATTTTTTCCATTTTTCTATGAAAAGTGGAAAGGCAGGGGACACTTTAACGTTCACATGTTATAATGCCGGGCCCCTGGCTTATGGTGCCAGGTAGCTGCCAGGGGCCCACCGTTCCAGTGGTAACCTTTATTGTATAGCCTGGTTACCCCCTTTATCGTATAGCCTGGCACCCCCTTTGGAGGGAAGTATTATGGGAAATGGGGGGGTCCCAGAGTTGAAATGAATGCGGTTCAGCTTGGGGAGACCCTCTGCTTCAATCCTGTTTTAAAAAAAAAAATTTTTATAAAAAGCGAGTGACTTGCTCCTTCAGAATACTGATTTTCATGTTCGGTTAAAGCCTTACTTCACAAATGTAGTAAAGTGCTTTAAAACATTTTTTTGATTTCAACCTTCCCCAGCGATCTCATCTGTCTATCTTAACCTTGTGTCGCCCTGCTCCTTACTTCCCTTCTCCTTTCCCACTCAACCTGTCTTCACCAACCTACTAACACTTCTCTACCTCCTTTGATACCTAACCTACCAAGTCCTACTTCACGTCCCCCTTCACTCCACTTCCAGTCACCACTCCCACTATCTAACTTGCACATTTCTATAGCTTTCTGATTTCCTCACTTCTCCACATTTATTCTTCTTTCTTTCTAGCTCCCTACTTCCTCTCCTCCTTGCTCTCCCCTCTACCACTTCCTTACTACTTGCTGCATCCCTACCCCACTTTAAATTCAAGTCTACTTCCTTACTCCTTCTTATAGTATTGTCTCCTTAAATGTCTCCACTTCGGCTTATTTCCTCTCATCTACTTGCTTTTATCCTCTTACTAACTCCCTCTCTATCACTCACCCTGCCCTTACTCGCTTAATGGTTCTGCCGCTACGGCGCTATACTAATTCCCTTCCCGTATGTCTTTCTATTCTTCCCAGACGCAAAATTCAAAAAGCCCGCGTCGGGCCGGTGAGGTGACTAATCCAGGCCTGCGCGGGTCATCCGGCGCATTCTGGACGCCTTGATGGGCTTACGGCTGTCCTTGGTCTTGCTGGTGACGTCATCTGGTCGCGCCGGTGGGAGCTGGTTCCGCGCCACCTCCAAGATGGCGCCGCTCCTTCCGGGGCACAGCTGTGATGCGTATCCGGGGGGCGGCCATTTTGGAAGACGTCTCTCACCAGTGCGGAGGTGCGTGCGCCCGCTCCTGTTTCCCGCTCACCGCTCTCTTCCTGCTCCTGCGGTTCACTGTGGATTCCCGCCTTCTAGAGCTGCTTCGCCATCTTGTGTCGGGGGCCGCCATCATCAGAAAGGTAGGCCGCAAATTTTCTCACCAGGGATTCAGTTTCAGCGCAGGTTGCTTGATCACTGGACATCTGTAGTTGGGGTGTCGGGGATCACCGCTCTTTCACTCGGGGGTGAGTTTCTTTATTTGGTGACAGCTTCACCGTGGCCGGGGACCAGACCTCAAGTAGGGGGACGAGAACTGGAGGAGAAGCAAAGAAACACAGGTTGCTGAGGCCATGACACCGAGGGATTAGCCTGATACACTACAGGGGTGAACAAAGCCGGGACAGACTCTGGTTATGCATAGTATATGTTAGGTTTTATTCATTCAAGCTCAGGAAGAGCGAGGCAGGAGTGGGGGGGAGTGACCTGCTTCAAAAATCCGCATGGGCCACGCACTAGGGGGGAGGAGGGTGGATCTCCTGGGCCCTAGTGAAGTCCTTTGGGACTGGACGCGGTGGGTGAGTGAACTTCATCCCACGTTTCCTCCGGGCGGTTGGAGAGGAGTCCAGCTTCCCAAAGGCGATGATCTCGTCAAGGAGGCGACGTCGCCGAGACGACGAGAATTCTACTGTCTTTTGTCTTGTCTAGTGTTTGTTGTGTCCCCCCAGGTGTACCCTCTTGTGTGCTCCCCCTTGTGTATTGCTGTAGGTGGTGAAGTGAGGTATTGCAGTTCGAGAAGAAGAGGAGGTCGGGATTGTGGTCCAGGTGCATCAATCAAGAACAGATATCGGCAGCAAAGTCATCTCATACTTTTAAATGAGTAAGGAACTCAGGCTAGTATCACATAACATTAAGGGGTTTAACAGCCCGGTTAAACGCAGAATCGCCTTCCGAGATTATAAGCGTAAAGGGGCAGAAATTCTGTTTCTGCAAGAAACACACTTCTCTCAAGACAACTACCCCAAATTCCTGGATAAGGACTACCCGACACACTTTTTGTCTTCCGCGAAAGTCAAAAAAAAAGGGGTGGCCATACTAATTCATAAAAGAATACCGTTCGTACCCGATAGGACTTTCAAAGATAAAGAGGGCAGATTCCTCATAGTAAGAGGTGCAATCCAAGGGTTCCCAATTACTCTAGCAACAATATATGCCCCTAATGAGACGGCCCCCGTTTTTTTCTCTACCTTCTTTGGGAAACTCAACAAAGTGGCCAGAGGTAATATCATTGTCGCTGGAGACTTGAACAGGGCACTACGGGAGGACCTTGACAGATGTTCATCCACTAATATTACACACAGATCTGACATACTAACAATTAAAAAAGGGTTACGTGACTGCCAACTACTCGACATCTGGAGGGAACAACACCAGAGACTGAGAGAATACACCTTCTACTCACACCCACATGACACATATAGCAGGATAGATTACTTCCTTGTATCCAACAGAATGGTCCCTGGGGTCTCTCGCACCGAGATCCATGATATTTCATGGTCAGACCATGCATCTATAGAGCTGCGGTGCACACTAATCCCACTAGACAGACCTAGAGCGAACTGGAAACTAAACGAAATCTTGCTGAAAATCCCAGCCCTACAGGTGGAAATTGGGGAAAAGCTCACACAATACTTCGAGGAGAATGAGGGGAGTGTGGCTACGCACTCCAGACTGTGGGAGGCCCATAAGGCTACCCTCAGGGGGGTCATTATGAATCTGGCCGCTAAACGGAAAAGAGAACGGGAGGGAAAAATTTTGAAGCTAGAGGAACAGCTAGCAGAGCTTTCCTCCCTCCACAAAAAAATAAGAATGCCCACACGTTAACTCAAATACTAGCCACTAAAACTAGTCTTAACCTCCTCCTCTCCGCCCAGGCCGAGAAGGAATTGACCTGGTCCAAGCGGAAATTTTATGAAAAAGCTAACAAGCCTGACACACTACTTGCCAATAAGCTAAAAAAACAAGCTTCCAAACTATCACATTCACGCAATTCGAAACCAAGATGGGGACCTTACCTCCATCCCAGCGAACATAGCAGGGGAATTCAAAAAGTATTACGAAATATTATACAATGGAGATAAGGTAACCCATAATCCGAAAACAAAGGAGGATTTACGGACCTTCTTAATAGAGGCACATTTACCCATTTTGAAGAGATGCGAAAGGGAGGCACTCCAGTCGGACTTCACGATGGAGGAACTCTCTGGGGTCATCAAAGCACTAAAACCGGCTAAAGCCCCAGGGCCAGATGGCTTTTCGAACTTATATTACAATAAATATTTAAAAATTCTAGCCCCCCACATGTTAAAGTTATTCAATGAAATCTTAGCAGGGGCCTCATTCCCAGCACAAATGCTCCAAGCCTCAATATCGGTGATCCATAAACCCGGAAAGGACCCGGCAGACTGTAAGAGCTACCGGCCCATTTCACTGATTAACTTGGACCTCAAAATATACTCTAAACTTATAGCCAACAGGGTGGGTAGTGTTCTTCCCGGGTTAATTCACACGGATCAAGTAGGGTTTATCGGAGGTAGACAAGCGGCAGATAACACCAGGAGAATTATTGACCTAATTGATCTGGCCCAAAAAGAAAAAATTCACTCCATGGTGTTAAGTCTGGACGCTGAAAAAGCCTTCGATAGAATAGATTGGCCCTACCTATCGGAAACACTGAGAGCATTTGGCTTTGAGGGACGCCTCCTGCAGGCCATCCTGGCGTTGTATAAAAACCCAACAGCAAGAGTGAGATATCAAGGTTTCCCCTCAGAACAGTTTGAAATCAAAAGCGGAACACGTCAAGGATGCCCGCTGTCGCCACTACTGTTCGCCTTATGTATAGAGCCTTTGGCGGCACACATCAGAAATAACCCAGATATCTCTGGTATCCCTGTGGGAGACCAAATGCACAAAGCCGCTCTATATGCGGACGATGTCATTCTCACAATAGCCAAATCTCTCACATCTCTCCCAAATGTATTCAACATACTGGGCAAATTTAACCAAATTTCGGGATTTAAGATCAATCAGTCTTAATCAGAAGCCCTCAATATTAATCTACCAAAAGAAGTTGAAAAACTGATTGACCTCAATTTTCAGTTCAAATGGCAACCCTCCGCTATCAAATATTTAGGGGTTTATCTCACAAGGGAGTACAAAACTTTATATAAAGCAAATTTCCCCAAGATCATAAAGACGCTGGGGGAGGATCTCCGAACCTGGATGAAGGGGAGCATCTCATGGATTGGGAGGATACATAGCGTGAAAATGAATCTCCTCCCAAAGATGCTATATCTTTTCCAGAGTCTCCCTATCCCTTTGGTGCAGGCGGACATCCTCTCCCTCCAGTCAAAAATTATAAAATTTATTTGGAACGGGAAAAACCCAAGAATTGCTAAAGGAATATTAAAACGTCCCATTCATCCTGCGGAGGGTGAGCGGTGCCTTGCTTGCAGGCCTACTATAAAGCAGCCCAATTAGGGCAGATTTTCCAATGGCACACAGACCCAAGCCTACGGAGATGGGTTGAGTTGGAGAAGAGATGCTGTGCACCAATTGAAATCCGAAATTTAATCTGGCTACCCAGAGAAGGGGTACGCAAGATGAACAATCCGCTGCAGACCATGGTCAATTCATTATAAGTTTGGGAGGCCACGAAATTCAAATGTAATTTGACTACCAAAACATCATTAATGACACCAATAGTGGGCAACCCAGACTTCGCTCCGGACCTGAATAGCAAAAATTTCTTGATATGGACTCAGAAGGGCTTCTCCCGTCTAAAAGATCTGGAGGGCATAACGACCATACAAACATTTGACCAAATTAAATCCTCTAAGAATATCCCAAACAAATTTTTTAGGTACCTCCAGATCAGAGATTTCTACAATAAAACGCCAATTCGACCGGCGCGAACAAATTTTGAGCAGCTGTGTTCCAGAGATACGGACACAAGGGGACTCACATCTAGAATGTACAGGGAAGTGATCTGCCAGAAGTCGCCCATTGACAATAGACTGAGTTACATGAGACACTGGGAATCAGACCTAGGAGAGACTTTAGAGGACGACGAATGGGACAGAATTATACAGGCGGCGGCGAAAAGCTCAATCTGCACCACATTAAAGGAGAACGCATATAAAGTCCTTATGAGGTGGTATTACACTCCGACGCGCTTAGCGAAATTTGTAAAAGGCTACTCCCCTCTCTGCCCTAAACAGTGTGGGGAAGCAGCTGACCTCCGACATATGTTGTGGTCTTGCACTAAGGGGGCCCCTATTTGGGAACAAATCAGAGATTGGATTCAGCGGATTCTCGATTTGGAGATCCCCCTGGACCCGTGGCTGTTCCTATTGGGCATGCGGATCCAGGGTCTGTCAAATGCGTCGCATAAATTAATCGCGCATTTTGCTACAGCCACAAGATGTGAGATCGCAGCATTATGGAAACAGCAGGAGATACCAATTATCCCTAAGATCAAAAACAGAATTTGGCATGTCTGCCGGATGGAACAATTAACGAGTTTAGTTAATGACTCCGGCACAAATGTTCTAAAGGTCTGGGATCCATGGTTGACCCAGGTAGACATCCCAGGAGTGGACGCCACCTCAATCTTGCACTAATTAAACTAGGTGCGTTCTCCTTTAAGGGCAGATTAGACAACACGACTCAGCGACGCACAGTTAGCAGACCTTCATGTAGTCATAGAATAGGGAAAAACAAATAAAAGAAAGAAACCTCAGAAGAACCTGTCCCAGTTAAAACCCTTAGCTATTGCCTAAAAGGTTGAACAAGAGATATCTAAAAAACTGCACCAGAGCCTGGCAACCTACCACCTCCCTCCCACCCCTAACCTCTTTCCCTGTCCCCTTGTCAAGTTCGTCTGGTCTTGTTTGTAAAGTGTTAAGTGGATGTGTCTTCGAGGCGTCATTACATGTGTTTAACAAAACTGGAAATGTAATAATGGGCTGTGGAACATTGGCTGTATTTGTACTTTCCAATAAAAATTTAAAGTTGAAAAAAAAAAAAAACATTTTTTTATATTGCATTGAGTAATGGAAACCCAGGACAGTGTTGGTGCTAGCTAGATATAAACACTCCAGACATGTACCAATCTTTAAACCCTTGGGTATTTAATGTTGGTACAGATAAGAAGCATGGCTTACTCCAACCCGTTTACCCTGTGGTCAAAATATTAGTACAGCTCAACCCCGTTATAGCGCAATCTGGTATAGCGCGAATCCGCTTTTAATGCTGTCTGAGCGTGGCTCCCGATTTAAAAACATCTCCAAGGTTTTATTTTTATATAATATTCAATGCATTATTGCTAACAGACACACGCTGATACACATATATACACACACCCCTACACCATGCGGGAATTGAACCCATGATCTTTCATATGCTGGTGCAATTCTCTAGCTGCTACACCACAGTATTGGTGTGATGAATCTGACTCTATAAACAAACGTAACATCTACTGCACAGTGCAGTCCATGGGTGATCAGGGTTCAATTCCCGCATGTGTATTATATAAAATGTATTCACTGTTGGGCTGTCATTGATCAGAGAAGGGTCATGTGACCCTCCTGCGCTCAAAAGTCAGTCAAATTGAAAGCTTGGGAGAGCGTATGTAAGCACCTCGGAGCCTGATGAAGTGGAGAGAGCTGCAGATGCCGGGTAAGTCCTCGCAGAACCGTTCTTCCTGATTGCGCCGACCATTTCGCGATCCTGGTTATAACGTGCTCATTATGTGGACCAAGAGCACCGCGTTATAACGGGATTCAGCTGTATTAAGGGTTTCATATTTTTTTTTTTCATTTACAAACCTACTTTACATCCCTATCATTAAAAAAAATATATATATATATATATATATACACACACACACACACACACACACACACACACACACACACACACACACACACACACACACACACACACACACACACACACACACACACACACACACACACACAGTTAGGTCCGGAAATAATTGGACACTGACAGAATTTTCATAATTTTGGCTCTGTACGCCACCACAATGGATTTGAAATGAAACAACTGAGATGCAATAGAAGTGTAGACTTTCAGCTTTAATTCAAGGGGTTGAACAAAAATATCGTATGAAACGTTTAGGAATTGCTTATTTCAGGGGCTCAAATGTAATTGGACAAATTAACACAATCATAAATAAAATGTTAATTTTTAATACTTTGTCGAGAATCCTTTGCAGGCAATGACTGAAGTCTGGAACGCATGGACATCACCAAACGCTGGGTTTCCTCCTTTGTGATGCTTTGCCAGGCCTTTACTGCAGCTGTCTTCAGTTGTTGTTTGTTCGTGAGTCTTTCTGCATTAAGTTTTGTCTTCAGCAAGTGAAATGCATGCTCGATCGGGTTGAGATCAGGTGATTGACTCGGCCATTGCAGAATATTTCACTTCTTTGCCTTAAAAACATCCTGGGTTTCTTTCGCAGTATGTTTTGGGTCATTGTCCATCTGTAAAGTGAAGCGCCGTCCAATCAACTTCACTGAATTTGGCTGAATCTGAGCAGACAATATATCCCTATACACTTCAGAATTCATCCGGCTGCTTCTGTCTTCGTTCACATCATCAAAAACCACTAGTGACCCAGTGCCATTGTAAACCATGCATGCCCATGCCATCACTGCCTCCACCGTGTTTTTCAGATGATGTGGTACACAGCAACTCTCTTTTTTAGATGTCCTCATTACACAGACTAATGGGGAGTTACATACTGATCTTTTTAGAAAGGATACATACAGAAATGCCATTTTAAGGGCAGATAACCATCATCCTCCTTCTCTTATTGATGCATTACCTTTTTCACAGAAAGTCCGGGTCTGCAAAATCACGAGCAGGAAGGATAATATTGAACCAGCTATTGGAGAACTACGTAGTAGATTCCTGGCTAGGGGATATCCTCCTGCTGTGTTAGACCGGGCACTGGATAAAGAGGTAAGTGCTACCAAAAATAAGAAGGAGGACAGGCTTGTATTTACCACTACGTACAGTCATAAGCGAAGCAGAGGAAAAGACCTCCCAGCCCGACGCTACAAGCCTGGTAGACAGCGTGTATCACGCGCAGGCTGTATTAACCCCCAGCACATCGGAGACCAACCATGTAGGAATAAGCACTGTAGCTGTGATGAATCCTTGATCACATTGAACGGGAAAACACTGGACACGATGGGCCCTTGGTCCCTCTAAGGATTCATTTTGCTGGGGGTTAATACAGCATGCGCGTGATACACGCTATCTACCAGGATTGTAACATTGGGCTGGGAGGTCTTTTCCTCTGCTTCGCATATTGCTGGTTTGGCCACGGCTGCTCAGCCTGGAATTAAGACTTTCATTATTGACATTATAAGAAGAGGCTTATACCCCGTGAATATGTATGTAATCACTTAATTGGTGATTTGAGAACTGGAGTGCTATCGTTATTTTTTTTTCTAACCATTTATTTATTTATTTTTTGTGGCATCTATTTATTCACATTTTTTCTTTCTGTGGAACATTTTTTTTTATTTCTCTGGAGTGAGTATTCGTGCTATTCCTATCCTGTGTGTTTTTTATTATGGAAGATTATGTAGAAGTGGAGGATGAGGAAGGGGTTACTGATACCTATGCCTTTAACTGTGGAGACACTCACCGTCAGAGGAGGGCAGAGTCAGTTTTTGATGAAGGTGCTAATTTCATCTGTGAAGAGCCTGCTGACTTAATTACCCACTTCCTTACATTGGAAAAACTTATCACAGGACATTAGGTATTGGTGGGACATTACCACTCTTGAGAACTATGCTAGAGTTAAAAGGATTCCGTGAGGCTTACGCTTGAAAAAGGTACCGTCCTTTGGCTTTATTAATAAAGATTTTGAGAATGACTGGAAAGCCATATTAGATCATTGCTCATTTAAGCTAATCAAATTGATCATTAAGTATAAGCTAAATTAAAAAAAAGAAAGTGAGAGCCAATGTGAAAGTCCTACAGGATAAATTGAAAGGTTGCAGAAAAATTGAGAATTTTATTAAATATGACCAAACACTTTTAAGCAACGTGGGTGCTATGGAAAAGTCTCTAATGATTAAGAAACAACAAAAGTTTGATAGGGACAAGATAGACTATGAGAAGCAGCAAGTTTATATATGGCAACGCTACACTACAAACGCACAAAAGCCACAACCAAAATCTGGTTCTAAATATCAGAATAATAAAAAACAAGGTGACTCCAAGAACCCGAATAAATCCATCCTAAAACGCCATGGAAACGCTTCCAGTTTTGAGTCAGATGGTTCTGACTATGAGAGTCGTTCACTAGGCGTTTCCTTTTGTGATGATGATGATAATTGGCGAGTTAGATCTACCTCCCCTGAAACCGACTCTTCACAAAAATCTGTTATGATGCCCTCTCGGAAAGAAGATAAACCTTCATACTCCTTGTTTCAAAAGGAGTCAAAAAACGAAAGAGGACAAGGAGATCATCAAAGAAGAGAAGGGGGGAGGGGGATCCGGGGGATCGAGCAAAAGAAAGAAATATGCATAGGAGAAGTTGTGGATAATGTTATCAACATTTCACATAAGACTCTTACAGATGACCAGATTGCGGTTCTAAATAGAGGTTTAAATTTTGCCCCATACCAAGATTTTAATTTATTCAATACCATCATTGATCTCCAAAAATTAATTCGCAAATTGTCTCTTAAAAAATATTTTAATAGAAAAAAGGGACAACAGAGGTTCCACTATATTCCACTGATAGAGGTCTAGCTGAGAATGTTGATGGTATTGATGTTTCAATGGAGAATTTGGATTTGCATTCATTTCGTGAACAATGTGCTTTATCAGATCTTAGAGATCTTTATGATGAACAAAATCAGGATTTGGAGCCTGAGATCCCTTCCTCATTCAGCTTCTTTGGGCAATTACACTTAGGTCTTAAGAAGAAATCAACCTTTTGCCCTCATATTTTTAACAATCATAATATTAAGACCTTTGAGAAGCTGGTTGAGAGGGATCTCAGGTTATTGGCTAGGGGTATTGTACCCCGGGGGGTTCCCTCTTTAAATAAAACGAATCTGTCAGATATTGACTTCCAGGAGATGATTGCCCTCAGGGAAGATAGGTCTATTACAATCAAAAAGGCTGATAAGGGAGGGGCCATTGTGGTGCCCTCTTCTTCAGATTATCAGGCAGAGGCACTTAGATTACTTGAGGATGTTGAATCTTATACAAAATTGACATGATCCCACATGTGAGTTTTTACACCTTTTGAAAGAGATTCTTGAAGAAGGAAAGGCCCTATTTGTACTTAACACAAAGGAATATGAGTTTCTCTACAATGCCTCACCTATTGTGCCCATCTTCCACCATCTCCCAAAGATCCATAAGTCACTTGTCCGCCCTCCTGGGCGGCCCATTGTGGCCAGTATTGGATCTTTGGGAGATGGGTTATCACGCTACATTGATGGTTTTTTACAGCCACTGGTAAAAAATCTGCCTTCTTTTCTGAGAGATTCTATGGATCTTTTATCCGCTATAAAAAATGTTATGATAGAAAAAATTAAACTAAACATATACTAAGCGCTTAACCTATTAGCCTAACTTAACAATACATGATAATGATGGATAAGTGCTCTAAATGTTGGAATTCCCTTACAAAGATACAACAATAAACTAGTGAATTCTACAGACTAATATAACAAACTGAGAAGACGGCTGCCTAAGGATTGAAAAACCACAAACCTATCCACAAGGTAAGTACAACAATAGCTTAAAAACAAAAATAAAACAAACAATGAAAGAAAACAGAAATAGTCCTTGGCGCACTATCTGGTATATAAACCTGCAGAAAAATGAAGTCCAAAGATCTTGGTAGTGAGGATTGTTGGTCTGGAATCCAATCGTACTCAAAGTCCTCTGAGGTGGTGGAATCAGATTTGTGCGAATGATGCTTTAATGCATGCCAGACCAATATGATTGGGTTCAAAGCAGGATCTTAATGAATGTTGCAGATGTGTTTTGGGGTCAATGTCTTGGAAGGACTGGTGACCACTCCAGATGTGAAGTATTCAGAAATGTTACGTTCTTCCCTCTGAGCAATAATGACCTTCTGTATGTAGACTCTCTAATATGAGGAAAAAGCCTTAATGGACTGGTCATGCACAGCTGCATCTAAAGACTTAGTAAACAATTATTTGGAAGTCTGACTCCTCCCTGTCAGGGAGGGGGAGACAAAGAGCACGAACAAAAGAGAAGTGCCCGATAGAACAGAAAAGTAGCATATTCAATTTAAGCAAAGTGACACTGACAGATCCACAGAAGAGTGTCATCTCAAAGGGGTTATCTTTTGCGCCAGTGAAGAATCACAATAGCTTTGATCTCTTCATGGATGCAAATAGATTCCTCCGCAAACTCACCCTCAAAAGGTTTTTCATGAATAGAGACCAAGCCCCTAGATTAGGACCAACCATTCCACCAGTAGTAGCACAAGAGGTAAATATGGTCCACACGGGTTTGAAACCCAAGTCCTCCTTTTATCCTCACTTTGCAAAGGGCAATCATCTGGAAACATTTTTCCAGATGATCAACACTGATTTTGAGAATCTGACGATTAACAAACAGAAAATAACAGAGAATCTCACAAAACAAGAAAAAACAGCCTTAAAAGAAATCACAGAGAATGAGGAATTAGTGATAAAACAGGCTGATAAAGGGGGAGGAACTGTTCTGATGGACAGGGATAATTACAACAAGGAATCTTTAAGACTACTGGGGGAGGAAGAAACATACACTAAATTAAAGAAAAATCCAATAAATGAATTTACAGATGAGCTGAGGGTCCTGTTGGAGAGGGGGAGGCTCCTGGAGGTGCTAGACGAGGGGGAATATAAGTTTCTATACAGTGACAAGTCAAAGGTACCGGTATTTTACCAACTGCCAAAAATTCACAAAAGTGAAGTCAATCCCCCAGGCAGACCTATAGTCTCGGGGATTGACTCACTAACATCAAACTTGTCACTGTACATAGACATATTCCTCCAGAAATATGTCACTCAACAAAAGGCATACTTAAAGGATACCACAGATCTATTAAATACACTGAGCAAAGTCAGGTGGGAGAAGAATTTCTTAATGGCAACATGCGATGTTGTGTCGCTATATACATCAATAGACCACACAAAAGGATGTAGAGCCATAAAAAGATTTTTATTGAAAGATGCTGACCTAACAGACATACAAGCTGACTTTATTATTGATGGAATCATGTTCATTTTACAGCATAACTTTTTTTGGTACGAGGGAAGTCATTACTTGCAGAAACGAGGAACGGCGATGGGGACCAGGTTCGCCCCTAGCTACGCCAACCTCTTCATGGCATCATGGGAGGAAGATAACATCTGGCCTAATGGAGAGCTTGGGGAGGGCCTGGTCCTCTGGCGTCGGTTCATCGATGACGTGTACCTAATCTGGGGGAATGGAGAAAGTAAGTTACAAGATTTTCTAACAGGCATAGACAATGTAGAACTCAATCTAAAATTTACAAGCGAGTACAGTGACAGGCGAGTGAATTTCTTAGACCTAGAAATATATATAGAAAACGATCAAATAAAAACAAAAACATTCTTTAAGAAAACTGATAAAAATAACTACATCTTACGGACGAGTTGCCATCTCCCGAGGTGGATGGACGGAGTTCCATCAAGCCAGTTCACCCGAATTAAGAGGAACTGTAGTGAGAGGGAAACTTTCTTACAACAATCCAATGAACTAAAGGAAAGATTCATAGAGAAAAAATACAAGGAGGAAAAGATAGATGAGGCTCTACTAAAGATAGATAAATTGGAGAGGGAAGATCTTCTAAAACCTAAATTAAGGGATAAAACGATCAAGAACAAATCAGACTTTGCATTCCTCACTAACTATAATGGGGAAGCCAAGGAAATTAGGAAAATCATAAATAAGCACTGGCCAATACTGAAGAATGACCCAATTTTGGGAAGCGAACTACCTGATCATCCAAATATCATCTTCAGGAAAGCACGAAATTTAAAAAACACACTAGCTCCCAGTGTCCTTAAACAGAAAGCCAAGCCCCAGAACTGGTTACAATCCAATAAAGGTTTTCATGGATGCAAGACATGTAGAGCGTGTCAATTTAAATCGAACAACAAATTGGAGTTTACATCTAACAACACAGGGGAAAGATTCAATATAGAATCCAGTCTAACATGTAGGTCAGACCATGTTGTGTACCTCCTGGAGTGCCCTTGCAAACTACAATATGTAGGGAAGACTGAGAGACCAATAAGAACTAGGATTATCGAACATTTGAGTAGCATCAAGAGATCTCTTTTAACTCACAGTCTCTCCAAACACTTCATGGAGAAGCACCAGGGGGACACGACAGGTCTGACTTACACACCTATAGAATATGTCTCGGGCCACTGGCGGGGGGGTGACCGCAATCTGGAACTCATGAGAAGGGAGACCTTCTGGATTCACAGGTTGCGGACACTCTCACCCAGGGGACTCAACATGGAAATCGAGATTGCACCCTTCTTGTAACCTGTATAAGATGTAAAATTGCTGATGTGTTGAATTAACCGGTTCTTCTGTCTTTTCCTCCTTCTGCTGTTCTCTCTCACAGTGTGCAACTGCCATCCATTATCCTTTATTATAAACCACATAAGAACTAAGATGTAACACACTACCTGTCATCCCTAGGTTAGGTTTATTGTTTAGGATTTTATGCCATTTGTATAAACTAGTATCTATATTTATAGACACCCTCATATATATGTGTATGTATTTTTTAAGTTGGTCTGTGATATGAACATGTTGTTTATATTCCATCATAGTATCGGCGCTATAATAATAAGTAAATGTCCTGCAATTATTTATGCCAATCTTACATTATGGAACCCCTTATAATATTAATATGTATTCCCATACTATAGAGAGTTTATATATATATGACGGAGCTCCCCCACTTTTTACATAATTTTGAAGTACCACATTGTACAACCTGTGGTATGAGATTAATTGTGAATTACTTTTTTTTTTTTTTTTTTTTTTTTATATATATATCAATTGTGATTGTAATGCCCCCATAGTCCTGTCACGGGAAAAATTCTCTCTCCCTAAAAAACATACCCATGCCCTTTAAATTCATCCCTGGTGGGCTATAATATAATATAGATCACATTACAGAAATTAAGTCTGCCTTAAACCTGTCCCACTTGGAAACTATTCTAACCACACTACTATGAGCCTAAATTCTTAGTGCAAAGAAATAAAACATCATTCGAGCACCAATTATCTAATTGGACCACCCATTCCCTCTAAACATAGAAAATTATTAGTTCCCTTTACCCCACAAGGTGTGGTTAATGACAGGTTAAACCATGCCAAACCTCATATATTTAGGATTCCACTCCTGTTGAATAACGAGCTCCCTTATATATATGGATACAAAAATAGTGCAGACCAATTGATTTTACAAGTGTTTTATTGATTAATTAATTAAAAACCAATTATGGAAGGTATATAGAGATAGTTTAGAGGAGGGGGCGGTACACTCCTGAGGAAGCCACACACCTGGCGAAACGCGTAGAGTGGTAGCCGCCCTGAGAGGAGAGAGGAGAGATCTGGGAGCTGACACTCACACAGCCGCGACCGGAAGTGACGCATCGGGACTAAGCGGAAGTGACGCATTGGAGCAAGCAAGGCGGGACCATTGACCGGTGAGAGAGCTGGAGTCCAAGTCCTCTGCAGCACCTGTATACTCCTGTATATACCCAGCAAAGGGAGCCGAATAGCCCACACAAGAGGGGATCTACGAGGGGACTAGACCGGCGAGACAGCGAGCACCAGTGGAGGTGAAAGGTCACAGAGAGCGGTGGTCCACACGCAGTCACACCGGAGGAGGCGGGTGAGCCTGGAGCTAACCATTTTCTCTCCTCAATCACTATCAATGTGATACATGCCTTAACCACTTGTTTTTATTGTAAGTGTTTATTTTTACCCTATAAAGTCGAGTTTTTTATTGTTACTGGTCTGCACTATGGTATCATTTCTTTTACATATACACTGCTGCTGAGCTGAGAGTTGGAGATCCCACTACCTGGTTAAAGAAATCCTCCTAGCAGAGACCATTGTGTGTCAAAACCGCTCGTTTTTGACTTACATCTTGTAAGTAGGCAACACATAGGAGCCAAGACAGAACACAAATTTATACACCTTTTAAAAACTGTCTGCAATTAGATTGTTTTTTCTTTTTGTTCTATTTCCCTTTATGCTCCCCCTGGATTGCAGTTGGACAATTTTATCTTCAGACACGGGGTACTGCTATGGGGACGTCATTTGCCCCCTCTTATGCTAATTTGTTTGTGGGTCTTTGGGAATCCACACACATTTTCGGTGCTGATAATTCTTTTCGTCATCAGATTATTTTCTATAAACGGTATATTGACGATTTGATTATGATTTGGGATGGGGATTTATTATCACTGCATGCCTTTATTCATACACTTAATACTAATTCTTTAAATCTTAAATTTACTTATGAAGAACACATGAATCACATCAATTATTTAGACATTACTTTATTTATTGACACGACAGGCACTATTCAAACGGACATTTTTAGAAAGCCTCATTCACGTAATACTTTATTGGAAGCAGACAGCAGTCATTCTAAATCATTCATTCGAAGTATACCCAAGGCTGAATTCCTTCGACTAAGACGGCTTTGTTCAAATAACGATTTATTTGAGCATCAAGCAGAGGAATTAAAAACTCGATTTGCTCAAAGAAAATATAATCACACTGATATTGAAGCAGCATATCTGTGTGTCAAATCTACAAACAGGATCGATTTGTTATCGAACTCGTCTGTGAAGTTCAAGAAGAAACATGAATTGGATCGAGTGACGTCTGCTCTATTTGTCACCCAGTTTAGTCGCCAGGCTGAACAGATTCGTTCTATCATTTATAAACATTGGGGGACCCTCACTCTTGATAAGGACCTACATAGTTCAGTTAACCAGGGTCCAGCCATTACTTTTAGGAAATCCAAATCCTTATCTGACTATCTTTCTCCAAGATTGTTTGACTCTAAGAAGTCTAACAAATCTGTTTAAAATAAAAGGTTTTTTTAAATGTGGAAAATGTTGCGTTTGCTGCTATGCGAAACCAATTAAGTCTATTAAGACTATTTATTCTAAAAAGAACTATAGGATCCCATCCTTTATTAATTGTGACTCACAATTTGTCATATACTTTCTTACCTGTGG
Source organism: Ascaphus truei (assembly GCF_040206685.1). Lineage (NCBI taxonomy): Eukaryota > Metazoa > Chordata > Amphibia > Anura > Ascaphidae > Ascaphus > Ascaphus truei. The sequence continues at coordinate 92,580 of NW_027456873.1, forward strand.
CTGTGGCCAAGGGTACGTGGGCTGCACTATACGCCCTGTTAAAAACAGAATCATGGAGCATATACGTTCCATTAAAAGAAAAGATTTCATGTTACCAGTTTCAAAACATTTTACTGACTGTCCTTCAGGAGGTCTATCAAATGTTCATTTTTCTGCTGTAGAACTGGTGCCCATGCCCATGAGAGGGGGTGATAGATTAAAGCTCCTCAACCAGCGGGAGATGTTTTGGATCCATTCTTTGGATACATTATCCCCTGCAGGAATTAATACAGAATGGGATCTAGAAAAGGTGAAGGGAAACACAAAATGGATGTGCCCCCTAAAAGAATTCACTTAAATGCACACCATAACAGTGTAAAAATTAACTTTTAATAAATTTACTTAAAACATATATTACCAAAGTAATGTGTAATGTGAATTAAAAATATATTAAATCAACGCTATCAGGCAACCTTGTCGTCAGTTATAAGTTCATACTATCCCATTTAACCACTTAATAATGGTGGGATATGGAGGACACAGATTGCTAGGAGTCAGGGTGTTAACCCCTCTGGAGCAACGGTGAGACCCAATAATGGAAGTGTATAGATGTACACAAGTGAGTGGCCAATGGGTTAAATGTCCAGCTACCTTGCTAGATCAGCCAGCACTGCGCACTATAATGGAGACTTTAGTGTGTTAAAATAAGAGTGCTAGAGTGATAAAGCTGGCAAATGCAGTGATAATGGTAGTACATACACTGCTTGTCCGGGATGGGAAGGGAGCGAAGATAGCAGGGATACACCATGAAAAATAAAAAATAAATGCATACAATAGTGTAATAAGTTCTTTTCAATCTGGATAAAACATGTATGTCTTGGCTCTATAGCAATGCCTACTTACAGTAGGTCAAAAGGTAAAAAGCATTGATCTACACAGCAGGTAGAAAGGTGTCAGGATCTTCAGGAACAACAGCCCAGGTTTACAGCATAAGAAATCAGCACCTCAGCTCAGACGTCAGTAGATGTGAGTGGATCAGAGACATGCAAAAGAAAGGCAGACCATAGTGTCGATCGTGCATAAAATTTATATAAACAAACAACAAATTTTAGGAATTGTACTCACATTGTGTACATAATCATAGTTCACATAAGGCTTTACTTGAGGCAAATGGAGTGCTGGTTCAGTGTGGAGCAGCTCACCGGGGATCTTCTCCTTAGACTCACAACAGACCGGGTGGGAGATGGCGTCTGACGTCACATCCGCTGTTGGGGTGACGGCATCCGGTCTTGGAGGCAAACGGTGGGGGAACTCAGCAACTCTGAAGCCTTCAGTAGAAAGAGCAGCTGCAGCAATGAAAGTGGCTCTACGCGTTTCGTCGTACTAGACAACTTCCTCAGGAGCATTCATTGAGGAGAAGATCCCCGGTGAGCTGCTCCACACTGAACCAGCACTCCATTTGCCTCAAGTAAAGCCTTATGTGAACTATGATTATGTACACAATGTGAGTACAATTCCTAAAATTTGTTGTTTGTTTATATAAATTTTATGCACGATCGACACTATGGTCTGCCTTTCTTTTGCATGTCTCTGATCCACTCACATCTACTGACGTCTGAGCTGAGGTGCTGATTTCTTATGCTGTAAACCTGGGCTGTTGTTCCTGAAGATCCTGACACCTTTCTACCTGCTGTGTAGATCAATGCTTTTTACCTTTTGACCTGCTGTAAGTAGGCATTGCTATAGAGCCAAGACATACATGTTTTATCCAGATTGAAAAGAACTTATTACACTATTGTATGCATTTATTTTTTATTTTTCATGGTGTATCCCTGCTATCTTCGCTCCCTTCCCATCCCGGACAAGCTACTATTGAAAGGAATCTGTACACATTCCTGGAAGGTTGAGAATTTGATCAGTGATCACCTTGACACATTTTATTTTGAATTTTAATTTTGTGCACTATTTTATCACAGATTGGGTGTGGTTAGCGCCGGTAACAAATCACTTTAAGTTCACTTAGTACATACACTGCAGCATAGACCTGCCAGACACGGCAGTGCTGTGCAAGGAAAGCAGGCACACTCACTATAAAATTAAAGGATTAAATAAATAACTAACTAATGGGATCAACACAGTTAGAGCCAGGAGACTGCTGACACTACATTAAAACAGCTCCAAGTAGGAGACTGACAACATTGCGCGTCCAACGCGCGTTTCCCTCCAGCAAAGGAGCTTCTTCAGGGACAAATTTTAAATCTAAAACATTTTTCATGAACATTTTGTATGAGTATTCTTGCTATGCTTCCGTCTCACGATGATAATAATGATTGTCTGTTTATTAAGTTATTTATTATTGTCATTTTTTTCTGCTTTCTAGTGATCAAATAAGATATATATTTATTAATGAATTCAATTGTCCTACATTTTCTTTTGGCATCTATTCTTCTTTATTATTTATTATTTGTTTTCCTTTTTCTAACTATATATTTACTTTTTTCTAGAATAATATTGTGTTTTACATATGTCCTTTAAACCATATCTATTGTGTCTAGGAGTTTGATGATATACCATTCATATGCCATCTTATGATATTAAAATGAACAAATCAATGGGTTAAATATACATTGAATATTCACTATAGATTTGGACATGTGTATGTTTATGTTTCCACAGTTGATATATATGTGTTATTGATATTTCTTTTGTATGTGATTGGTCTTTTTTATTAATTTTTTACCTGTTTATTCCCTCTATGTGGATCTCTTCCCTCTGAGCATTACGCCCCTTTCCTGTGTTTCATTTCACAGGGAATTTGTGTCCTGGGGGTTTGTGTTTACCTGGACACAGGTGGGCGGTGCTAACCATATAAGAGTTTGATTAAGACCAGTGAAACTACTCTTTGATAAAGCGCACCATGCGAGAGGTTTCTCTTTTTAATTAGTTATGTCCCAATAAATAATTTGTTATTTTTTCTATTAGCCTCCAGTTCTCGTTTTTTCATAGTTGTGATCCAAGTCTTTTCCTTCCTGCTTACTACGTACAGTCAAGCTGGTGGTTTTATTAAATCTACCAGTCTTAAACACTGGCATATTCTGCAAAATGATGATATATTATCTGAAAGTTGCTGTGTACCACCAATGGTGGCATTCAAAAGAGGGAGGAATCTGGCGGATAGCCTGATACATGCAGATAATGAGGGTAACTACAGAACTCCTCATTTTCTGGAGGGTGGCAGACCGGGTAACTTTAGATGCATGAGCTGCTCGGTCTGTAACAGTCTGACTACCGGTAGTTAATTCAGTCACCCCCCAAAGCGGGAGAATCATAAAAATTAAAAATAGACGCCCCACAGCGTGTGCTCCGCTGCTACAGAGACTGGAACAGTGAAAGACATTATTGCTTGGCACGGCGAATTGGCTGTACTGCTGTTCAGCTGAACTGGAGACCTCCTAAGTACTACCTTGAGGCTGAGGGCTGTACTAACAGCTAACCGATTGGAAGACCACCCAGGCCCTACCCCCGAGGCTGAGGGATTGAGAAGGAGAGAGCCACGACATCTCTATTGGCGTCCGTTGGTGCTTGGGTAACATTAACCCTGAAATGATTGTTTTTTCTATCTAAATGTACGCTTAATACTCACCTTTATTTTGTGGTTACTAATATAATTTTTAATGCACTATGAGCGTTGTGCGCTGTGTTTTTTTGTATTTCTGTTTGCTATTAGGGGGTATTTGAGCCATCCCTGGTGCCACAGCTGCAGACGTTCCATATACTCTACGTGTTTAAAGGTCACCTCTTTTTGTACATCACTATATCACCTCACTTTTATTGATTGTAGTAGCGCACTATATCTTTTCACATTTTCTCACTCCAGATAGGGAGACTTTCTTATTGAGACGTGAAGCATTCTGGATACATGCTTTAAATACCAGCAACGGTATGGGTCTTAATGAGCAACAGAATTTAAAATGCTTCCTTAATAGAAGGTAATTTTTTGTCTTTCTACAGGCATATTTGATCTTGCACCATCCATGGACTCTGCACTTACCTATTGGGAAAATTATCCTTTTTGTGTGGTTTTTTTCCCTTCCCTCCCTCCCCCTTCCCTCCCCCCCCACCCCCTGGCTGTGTGTACCCATTTCTGACTAGGTATACACACTAGTATATTCTAAATACTGATGTACTGCATATTCTTATGTGGCATTTCACGGTAACTTTGCAGGATTATACTGATGTCATTAGCAGTATACAGTCACATGTTTTTAATAGTATATTGCTGTATTAGTTTTGTGCACATATGCTTTATGAATATTTTGGTGTGTGGTTTATTTACACTTTCAGGGTGATTTATAGGAGTGTGTCACTCCTCCCTGCTCTGACACTGATCCCATGGCGACGGATACATCTTTGTCCAGCCCTGTGAGTACAGTCTTGATTGGTGCACACCCCCCCCTTCCCCCCGACGGGCGGGTCACGCTGACGTCATCATGGGGGAGTGTTCAGTCTGGGGAGAGGTGTGGCTGTGGCTGCATTCCTCCAAGACAGCTCTATGCTGTATTGCCAGGGATTTAGACCTAGACGTCTGACGTCACTAGGGGGCGCCATATGGTAGCTCTGACATCACTAGGGGGCGCCATATGGTAGCTCTGACGTCACTAGGGGGCGTCAACATCCTGGTTATGTGGCAGAGCGGGGAGAGTATCAGGGGGGTGGTATATATTGTGACTGTTTTCTTGTGTTTGGTAGCCTTCACCTTGAGAAAGGCAGTATTAGACTGCCGAAACGTTGGACTTTATGGCATATTAAACCTCCTTTGAGTAAGACCGTGTGCCTGCTTCTTCTTCTTTGTCCGGCTACAGGAAGGGTCAGGAGACAGGGAGGACAGAGGCAGGAGAAACCCATCTGACTCCGGCCTTGCCTGTCCCTACGAATACAAACATACAACCCCTCACTGAATAACATAGCCCTAATCCCATGTAATAATCCTGGGTGTAAACAAAATAATGGTTTTATGAATATTGTAATGGTTTATTAGGGACCTAGGAGGTGGCTAGTGGTGCTGTTATGTGTATTTTTGTTTATTGTGGGTAGTGGGGGTGGATGAACGGGGTATTGGCCCCAAGGATGGGTGTTTAGGCCTACCGGGTGGGGGGGGGGGGTAGCGGGAGGGGTTAACCCCTTCATTACCTTAGCGGTATTAACCACGAAGTTAAAGAAGAGGTTAAGTCATCCTGCAACCCCCTGGCAAGGCCTAAACACCCACCCAGGGCCAAATACCACCTTCACCCACCCCCGCTACCCACAATAAGCCTGGCACGGGTGTATAACCCCTTCATTGCCTTGGCGGTAATGAAGTTGCCTGTAAATGCATTTTTTATGCATCGGATTCATGCCGGGGGTCTCTGGTGCTGATATTAATGGATATCAGCTCTGGGACACATGCATGTTATTTTCATCGCAGCTTCACCCCACCTTCTTGCCAACTTTTGTGGCGGGACAATTTGGAGAAGAAACAGCAATTTTAAAGTGGCGATCAGCCGCAATAAGCTGATCAGGGCTTATAGAATTGAGCGTGTTTGAAAAACTGGCGATCAGTGCTGAAAAGTGGCTTATCACCGCGCGTCTGCCGATTTTATTTATTTATTTATTTTCCGGCAAAAAAACCCCGGTTATTTTTGCTCTAATCGCCAGCTTCTCTGGGCTTTCTGAATCGCTGTAGGCTTTTTTGGCTATAAACTGGTGATAAGTGGCTTATCGCTGCTTGCTGCATGAGGGCCTTAGGGAGGATTTGTTCCTGTAAAGTACACCTAGTTTGGCATAGGATTTGGATGTCAGGGTATCAATGTGCATCCCAAATGTTAAATGGGAGTTGAACTATATGCCCAGATATTTCAAACAAGTAACAGGGGCTAGGATGGTATTAGAGCTGGTTTTTATCTGAAGCTCTGTCATTGGCAGCTTTAGCAATTTAGCTCTGGTCCCAAATACCATTGTTACAGTCTTGTCAGTGTTTAAAATCAGTTTGTTTTGGGAAATCCAGTTTCAAGTCTCAAAAAATCAGATTGAAGTATGTGTTCAAGGTCAGAGAGGCGAGGGCTGCGTGCATATAGGATCAGATCCAAGGCCTCTCACAATAACCTGTTAGGAATATTATTTTCTCATCTATCCGACATAAGTATAAAATATACTCTACCAAGACCCCTAATACAGAGTTACCCACCTTATACGGGAGCAGCTGCCAGACGAGTACAGTAAATGTATCTTATTTCTTTTACCACTGGAGGGCAGCGTGGAGTTGCAAGGAGTGGCGCCCGTAAGGATGACGTGCCAGTTAGGCGGAAGGAGACGCGCGCACACACTTTTATGTGAAACGGATATTTTTGGGGAGGGATTTAGTAGTCTGAGTGAGAAAATTGATATTTTGTCACAATGGAAAAATGGAAAAATTAACCATTTAAATATGCACAGATTTTATCCCACGTTTGGAAATTAGGGATGTTGCCTAAAAGTCTGAGAATGCATTAAGTGCCACCCACGGGCTTTAATGAAGCAGCATTTGTGGGATAAAGGGAACAGCATCCTGTATAAAGGTATTTTGGGCTCGATATAAATAATTGAAGCCAAAAACTAATATTAAGTAAATTGAGAATGGAAAAATATTCAGCACAAACGTACAGAATGTGATATTCTGAGAGATCTTACAGATGTTATCAAATCCCACAATGAATATATAGAAAATGTCTGTATAGAACGAGTCAAACAAGAATATGCCAATAAAACGTTTAATTGGGAGATACAGGGGCCACAATTCAGGTCAGTTAGCTGGAAGAAGGGAAGCCGGTCAGCCAGAAGAGCAGGTCCTCCGGTCAGCCAGAAGAGCAGGTCAGCCGGTCAGCTCTGAGATCAGCATTACTTATATCCCCTAAACGTTGTCCCCTGCATGTAATGCGCAGAACAGCCTGCACTGCATATACTGTACATGACATACTTAACCCTTTCTTTTCGCTCGACTCTAATCTGAATGATTTGCTAATTGGTTTGTAATTAGAGAGATATTTGTAGCAGAATCCCATGTATGTTCTTTTTACCTTTTTAGATACCGTTTTGTGTAATAAAAGATATGAGATCAGAGGGGCTTCCTGTTTGCACTCGTGTTTTGGCAGAAGTGTATATGTGACCCTATAAATCTCCCTCACACCCGGCTTGGCAGCGTGACACTAGTGCAATGACCTGGGGAAGAATCACTGAGCTGTTAGCAATAGATACAACGGATAGAAAAGACACTACACATAGGTTGGATTAAAGAGAGTATTTTATTGAAATAATGAATCTCTTTGCTGGTAGGGGCCTGCAGCACATTGCAGAGCAATATAGTAACACGCAGAGCAATGCACTGCAGGCCCCTCCGGCAGCAAAGGAGTGAAGACCAATGCAGGGTGTATAAAGATCTCACTGATAATTCATGCACAAAGGGCAATTTGTTGCTGTGATCCAGAGGAAGGCGAAACATAACCCCTGCTGTGCAATGGGGGAAAAAAATTCCTTCCTGACCCCATTAAATGGCGATCGGAGGGTCCCTGGATCACTGCGCAGTGAGATCAGATGGAGCAGCACAGATCAGCGTTGTTATACACAGGGGCACACTCAGTATATAGAGATGTGGGTGATGGGGCCCTTGTGCCCCTGTGTATAACTCACCTGCTCCCCCATCCCCCTGCATATCTATCCCATTCACCCCTTTTCCTCCCGCATACCTCGCAGGGCCGGCCGGCCATTAGGCGGTCGCCTAGCGCGCAAAGGTCCTAGGGGCGCATTAATAATCATTATTATTTTTTTTCTTATTATTTCTAATTTATTTATCTTTTTTTTTAAATTATTATTCTTTTTTTTTATCCAGTATTTTGGCGCCCTTTTGTTTTTATTTTGCGTCGCGCTGGGGTGCGGTCGCACCCCCTGCAGTCCCGATAGCTACGCCACTGTTTATTTTATTATTTTATTTATCTTGTTATTTTTTATACAACTGGGGCACAAATTTTAAGTTTCGCCTCGGGCGCATGAAACCCGTGCTCCGGCCCTGCTCCTTGTTCTCTCTCACCCTCTCACGCCCAATATCCCTATCTCCCTCTAGTACCTGCCCCTCCCGCAGCCTTCCTGATCTTATCTGCCTCTCCTGCGGTCAAACCAACTTCTCAGAGCCCCTAGAATACCCCTGTATCTACGCCCTGGCTCCTCTGCTACCTGCTCCCGGCTTCTTCTCCGCCTAAAAAAGGTGAAGCAGCAGATCTGTCCGCACCTCTCGTATTCTCCTACCTGCTCCTGGGGTCTTCTCCTCCGCCTAAAAAAGGTGAAGCAGCAGATCCGGCCACACCTGTCGAATGCTCCTTGGTCATCGTACACCACGTCTGCCTCCTCGGCCGCCTTGTAGCCCACCTCATTGTTCCACTTGACGCCCGCTTTTTCGTATGCCTCGTCGTCCGCCTCGTAGCCCGCCTCGTCGTCTGGTGGCACAAAGGGCACCACCTTCGTGCGTGTCCTGACCTGCAGGAGACATGAAGTGTTTGTAACCAGGGACAGTGATACTCTGTATCGCAAGAGCTCCTGTGCCACTTATACCCCCTCTGCAATACCACGTTATACCGCCCTCCACAGGGCAAATACCCGTTATACCCACCTCCCCAGGCCCAGTACCCAGTTATACAACCCTCCCAAGGCCCAGTACCCTGTTATACACCCCTCCCAAGGCCCAGTACCCTGTTATACGCCCCTCCCCAGGCCCAGTACCCTGTTATACACTCCTCCCCAGGCCCAGTACCCTGTTATACACCCCTCCCAAGGCCCAGTACCCTGTTATACACCCCTCCCCAGGCCCAGTACCTGTTATACCCACCTCACCAGGCCCAGTACCCGTTATACCCACCTCACCAGGCCCAGTACCTATTATGTACCCCTCCCCAGAAGGTCATATTTCTATTTATCAAAAATACATTGAGTTACCTCTGGTTTTCAGGCATGTCCTAGGGGAGTTATCACAGAGACACAGAAACGTCGCTGAGTTTGGTGAGTAACTCCCTTAACCTCTCAGCAGTTGAATTCCCCATTAGGCGCTTAACACGTTAAAAACAAGCGTTGCTATTTCTCTGCATGAAGTTGCAGGTAATTGGAAGAGTTACACAGTGACGGCTATTTCATCACTCACCTTCTTCTCCCGAAACGGTCTTTTCTGTCTTATTTCCGGCTTCACATCGGATATCCATATCCATTCTTGGCCTCTGATCTGTATGCAAGACAATGCTTTAAGACAGGGTTGCGCAACCTTTTTCCCTGCTCCCCCCTCCCCACCTTGTCTCCGACGTTCTGATGTAACGACGTCATGTGATATCACGTTGCTATGGCAATGCCACATCATGTGACGCCACGTTGCTGTCGCCAGAAGCCGCCGGAGACAAGGAAAGGGAACTTACAGAGGACTTGCGCGCGATTTCCGGCATTTAATTTAAATGCTGTGGGGAAGAGCGAGGGGCCACTGTAAGCGCCGAGCCCCTCCTCCCAAGAAAATGTCGCGCCCCTCGATTTGCACACCCCTGCTTTAAGAGATATTCTGGGACCCTCCAACTCCTCCATCGGACCCTTCCTCATACTCACACTGACTGACCTTGCAGTGCTCTGCCCTGACTTGCACTGACCTGCTATGATGCCTCTCAAAATACCATGCTAACTCATTCTGAACATACATGTGTCCTTTCTACATGTTACTCAGCTTGTATGGGCCACAGACAGCTTTCCCGGGGTCCAGGACTAGTTTCCACCGGGGACCCTCACCCATGGGTCGGCGACCTTGCGAGAACCCACCCCCCCCCCAACCTGTTTTCTCTTGCACTGCCATAGACTACAACATTTCGGCCTGCTGGTCTTTTTCAGGTAAAGTGGCTAAACCCACTAAATCCAGCAAAGAAAGGCCAGCAGCCAAAACATTGTAGTCTGTGGCACAATAAATTATCTTTTTTTATTCAAATCTGTGTGCCCTTTTCCATCAATCTTATTGTATACATTGGACGAAATGCCGGTCTTCCCTGAGACTAAGGGGCACTGGTAAAAGTATCACTAATTGTTTTTTTTGGTATGCAGCAAATCCCCATCATTTTTGCGTTCTCTTGCTCTGCCCCAATCTGACACACCACCTTGCTCTCTCACCCCCCTCTTACACTCCCCCATCACCCTTTCCTTCCCCAAAGGTTGTCCTTTAATCAGATCTTACCCAAATTGTCTCCATCTCCCTTGGAAATGTTCTGTCTTTAAGCTGTGTGGCTCCTCTTGATCCGAACTTTCTTAGCTGACCCCTTTAGGTTTCGGCTCCGAGGGTCTAAAAAATAAGCGACTCCGAAAAGATGTGAAATATGCACAAGGGTCCTAAAATATTTATCTAATGGGGCTCTGAGGGGGAGACTTAAATACTAGTTAATATAATCTATTTAACTAACAAATATGATCTATTAAACTAAGAAATATAATGTATCAAACTAAATAAATATCTATTAAACTAATAAATAGAATCTATTGTACTAAGAAATATAATCTATTCAACTAAATAAATATAATCTATTTAAAAACAATACAATAAAAAGCTGGAGAAATGATACGTTAACCAAGCCACAGATTTGATGCCAATGAGCGTTGAACTCCTTGCAGATCCACCGTCAGCTGGTTGTGGCAGAAAGTGGTGACATGCAGTAGAACAGAGTGGTTGAGCTGTAACCACGGCAGTCAGGTCAGAAATCAACACAATATTTTTTGAAATTTAGAATGAGAATGTTCAATATGTCACATTCTGGGCTCAGACCCTGAGCCCTGTCACATGTTAGCAGCTTGTGATAATAGAAGATATCCATATACTGGGATGTGATAAGAGACATGAAGGTCATTTTATACTGGGTCCCATAACCTGCTTTATATGAAGTATCATTTTACACTAATTAGTAGAGATGCTACATTTTGAAAAATAGCGCTTTTGGCGACATTGTTCATTTTCTCTACAAATGATAAATGAAAAAGTTGGATAAAACGTTATATGTGTGTGTGCGCGTGCAATATATATATATATATATACACATATACATACATACACATATAGTATGTTTATATATTGTGACAAACGGCTTACTCCGGGGCTCCGCCGTCTGTCCGGGACTGTTAGAACACGGTCTTTTAGGGTAGGTTAAATGATGAGACGTCACGTACTGTTCCTTTAAACAGGCTATGCCTGGTTTATTCAGTCCCAGGCACTGAGACTGCCACAGTTTAAACAGAAAACAAAGCCAAACAAAAAGCTGCTCGTCTGAGCGATAACTTAAACTTAGATGTCCCTGACTCAGAGTTGGAAGTGGCTTGTCCACTTCCACCAACAAAATAAGTACCTTTGCAGTCTTTAGACAAACTAACAGAATGAATGAAGCGATTTGGGAAAGAGGCTTTCTCACCCCTCTGCAGTTCAGCAGCCTTCCAGGCTCTTGGGCGGGGCCCAGAGGAAACAGGAAACAGGTCTTATATACCTGAACTCTAATCAGCATGACAGGTGACAGAAAACAGGCAGCAGACAAACTGTGGAATGGAGTGCCTGTACCACGAGGCTGCCCTGTTCAGCTTAGACAGGACAGAAACTGTTCAGTATCCTGGGAGCCCTGTATATGGAGTTTATTACCAACCCCTGGTTTCTGTCACATATCCTCCCCCCCAGCTCAGACCTCGAGGGGTGAGCGACCATGGATATTAGGGAGTGCATCCTTGACAACCCGTCGGCATTGCCATGTTTGTGCCCCGATCTGTGTTCCACAGAAAATTTAAAGGGCTGTAGGCTTAGGAACCACCTGGTCACCCTAGCGTTCTTCTCCCTATTTTGACACATCCAGGTAAGGGGTGCATGATCTGTGACCAATCGGAACTTTCTCCCCAACAGATAATACTTGAGTGTCTCTACAGCCCACTTTATTGCGAGACACTCTTTCTCGACTATGGAGTAATTTTTCTCCTGGGGATTTAGTTTCCTACTTAAATAAAGGATGGGGTGCTCCTCCCCTTGAGACTCCTGGGAGAGTACCGCCCCCAGCCCTACCTCAGATGCGTCGGTTTGGACTACGAACTCTTTGGAGAAGTCAGGTGTGACCAACACTGGTTGGGCACAGAGAGCTTCTTTCAGGCTTCTAAAGGCCTGTTCGGCTTCGGGGGACCACTTTACCATTAGCGGTCCTCTTGCTTTTGTGAGGTCGGTTAGTGGGGTTGCCTTAGTTGCAAAATTGGGAATAAACCTCCTATAGTAGCCAATTAACCCCAAAAAGGTCCTTACTTGTTTTTTTGTGACTGGCCTTGGCCAATTTTGTATCGCCTCTACTTTGAGTGTTTGTGGTTTGAGTAACCCTCTACCAATAGAATACCCCAGATACTTGGCCTCCTCCAGACCAATAGTGCATTTAGCGGGGTTAGCAGTTAGTCCAGCAGACCGAACTGCGTCGAGCACAGCTTGGACCTTTGGAAGGTGGGACTGCCAATCTTCACTATGGATTACCACATCATCCAGGTAGGCGGCAGCGTACCGAACATGTGGTTTTAAAATTTTATCCATCATTCTTTGGAATGTGGCGGGAGCTCCATGTAAGCCAAAAGGCAGCACCTTATATTGAAAGAGGCCGTCTGGGGTAGAGAAGGCTGTTTTTTCTTTTGCCCTTTCTGTGAGGGGAACCTGCCAGTACCCTTTTGTTAGGTCTAGGGTTGTGAGATATCGGGCTTTGCCCAGTCTCTCTACAAGTTCATCCACCCTGGGCATAGGATAAGTATCAAATTTTGACACCGCGTTTAGTTTCCGGTAGTCATTACAAAACCTTGTTGTACCGTCTGGCTTTGGGACTAAAACTATAGGGCTGTTCCACCCACTTTGGGATTCCTCAATTACGCCTAGTTTTAGCATTTTTTTAACCTCTAAACTTATAGCCTCTCTCTTGGCCTCTGGGATTCGGTACGGTTTAAGGTTAACTCGGACCCCCGGTTCAGAGACTATGTCATGTTTAATTACGTTAGTTTTACCTGGCTGTGTAGAGAAGATTTCTTTGTTCCTTCTCACTAAACTCTGGACCTCTCGTTTCTGATGCACGGACAGTGTTTCAGCTATGCTAACCTCTGGGTCAGTTTCTTGATTCTCTGACGGACCTGGGGGTACTAGGGTTAACAAGACCTCTCTATCTTTCCAGGGCTTGAGTAGGTTTATATGGTAAATTTGCTCAGGTTTCCTCCTACCTGGCTGCCTTACCCTATAATTTACTTCTCCCACTCTTTCCAAGACCTCATATGGCCCATGCCATTTAGCAAGGAATTTACTCTCCATGGTGGGAACCAGAACTAGTACCCTATCACCTGGAAAAAAAATTCTGACCCTAGCACCCTTATTATACGTATTCCTTTGTGCTTCTTGAGCTTTCTCCATGTGTTCCCTCACTATGGGTAGGACTGCAGCAATGCGGTCCTGCATTTGGGCAACATGCTCTATTACACTTCTGTAAGGGGTAACCTCGTGTTCCCAAGTTTCTTTGGCTATATCCAGTAAGCCCCTTGGATGTCGGCCATACAATAGTTCAAACGGGGAGAAGCCTGTGGATGATTGGGGAACTTCCCTAATGGCAAATAACAGGTATGGTAACAAACAGTCCCAGTTTTTCCCATCCCTATCGACCGCCCGGCGTAACATGCTCTTTAAGGTTTTATTGAACCTTTCCACTAAACCATCTGTTTGTGGATGATAGACTGAGGTTCTGAGATGCTTGATTTTTAGGAGTTTACATAGCTCTTTTGTTACTTGGGACATAAATGGTGTTCCCTGGTCAGATAAGATCTCTTTAGGAATTCCGACCCGGGAAAACAGAAGTACTAACTCTTTTGCTATGTTTTTAGCAGAGGTGCTACGTAGGGGAACTGCCTCCGGATATCGGGTAGCATAATCTAATATTACCAATATATGCTGATGTCCCCTAGCAGACTTTATTAGGGGTCCTACTAGATCCATAGCAATCCGGTCAAATGGTACCTCTATTATGGGAAGGGGTACCAATGGGCTGCGGTATGCTTTGAACGGGGCGGTGATCTGACATTCTGGGCATGAGGAACAATAGTTTGTAATTTCTGCCAGAACCCCAGGCCAATAAAAGCTTCGGAGAACCTTTTCTTTTGTCTTTTCCACCCCTAGGTGTCCCCCCAATGGATGACTATGTGCGAGGTGTAATACTACGTTACGGAATGTCCGTGGTACCAACAATTGTTTAGTTGTAACTGATTTTCTTTTATCAACCCGATATACTAGGTCGTTCTCTACCTCGAAGTAGGGGTAAGCAAGTGACCTATCTGGTTGGCCATGAGTACTATTCTGGTCCCGTATATTTCCCCTTGCTACCGCTAATGTGGGGTCCTCCCACTGGGCCTTCTTAAAACTCCCAGGACTGACCTCTAGGTCAGCGAGGGTCTTATCCTGTACTGGGGTGGTAAGTGCCTGATCAACATCTTGATTTGGGGTATTCCCTACCAAAGTAGTGATGGGGAAGGGAATTTCACAGCACTCCTCCTTTTCCCCTTTCTTATTTGGGCCCTCGTCAACCTCCATTTCTGAAAAAGGGAAAGGATTTGTTTCTTCTAACACTTCGTTATGGTCTGCTATTGAACTCTGGGCGCTATTCTGAGCTGGGGACCACATTTTTAGAAAATGGGGAAAGTCGGTCCCTATTAACACATCATGTGCCAGTTTGGGTACAACACCCACCTTGAAATCTAAAGAACCAAATTCTGTTTCAAAAAAAACATCAACAGTGGAATATTCATGATTATCCCCATGTATACAACAAATTGCCACTCTTTGTGAACTGTTTACCTGTTTCTTCTTAATGGGCAATAGGTATTCGGACACTAGTGTGACCATACTCCCAGAGTCAAGAAGTGCCCGAACCCTCTTACCATTAACCTTTACAAATGCCCACAGATGGTTATTCAAGGGGTCCTCTGGGCTAGGGCCCATACATTGGGACAACAGCGAATAAGGTTCCACGCTGTTGCATTGCATGGGCTCCTCATTTAGTGGGCAGATTTTTTCTGTGTGGCCCCTCTCATGACAATTTACACATTTAGGTACATAGTCTGTGTCCC
The DNA here is from genome assembly GCF_040206685.1 of Ascaphus truei. NCBI lineage: Eukaryota > Metazoa > Chordata > Amphibia > Anura > Ascaphidae > Ascaphus > Ascaphus truei. The sequence goes on from NW_027456873.1 coordinate 107,733, forward strand.
ACTTAGAGCCTTTTCCCGGCTCCCCATGTTGGCTATTGCCCTTAGTGTGCGAACCACTGTTGCTGGTGCTGCGTGAAGGTGGTCGCCACTCTTCAGCTCCCCTTAACCCCGGTACCCTTTTACCGTCTCTGGAAGAGTCCTGGAACCTCGGGTAGTGGGGTTGCTCCACGACTGTGGGTTGCGGGTGCTCTCCTGCTGCATTGTACCTTTCTACGAGGGCCACAAGCTCATCCGCATTGTGGGGGTCACTCCGACTGACCCAATGGCGTAAGGCAGAGGGAAGTTTCCTCAAGAACTGGTCCATGACCAACCGTTCCACGATGTGGCTTGCTGAGTTGATCTCGGGTTGTAGCCACTTCCGGGCGAGGTGGATGAGGTCATACATCTGGCTTCGGGTGGCTTTATCCATCGTGAAGGACCATGCGTGAAACCTTTGGGCGCGAACAGCCGTGGTTACGCCGAGGCGGGCGAGGATCTCGAACTTCAATTTTGCATAGACGTTAGCTTCGGCTGGCTCTAGATCAAAGTAAGCCTTCTGGGGTTCGCCGCTTAGGAAGGGTGCGATTAGACCAGCCCACTCAGCTTCTGGCCATCCCTCTCTCTGTGCCGTGCGTTCAAACGTGAGAAGATAGGCTTCCACATCATCCGAGGGTCCCATCTTCTGAAGGTAGTGGCTTGCCCTGGTCATTTTCGGAACTGGGGCTGCCGCTGCCAGTGGAAGGTTACTGATAGTCTCCCTCAGGATCTCGAGTTCCTGCTGTAAGCCCTGAGCGAACCGCTGTTGCTCCTCTTTCAGCAAGCGGTTTGTCTCTTGCTGGTTTGCATTCGCCTGTTGCAGGGCTTCATTCGCGTCTCTCTGGACAGCGACATTGCGTACCAGCGCACTCACCACGTCTTCCATCTTGTTTGCAGAGAGAGGGAAAAAAAAACTTTTTTTTTTTTTTTTTTTTTTAAAGTTCTTTAACCCCCAGACCTTTTAGTGTTCTGCCCGCATTCTCCACCATATGTGACAAACGGCTTACTCCGGGGCTCCGCCGTCTGTCCGGGACTGTTAGAACACGGTCTTTTAGGGTAGGTTAAATGATGAGACGTCACGTACTGTTCCTTTAAACAGGCTATGCCTGGTTTATTCAGTCCCAGGCACTGAGACTGCCACAGTTTAAACAGAAAACAAAGCCAAACAAAAAGCTGCTCGTCTGAGCGATAACTTAAACTTAGATGTCCCTGACTCAGAGTTGGAAGTGGCTTGTCCACTTCCACCAACAAAATAAGTACCTTTGCAGTCTTTAGACAAACTAACAGAATGAATGAAGCGATTTGGGAAAGAGGCTTTCTCACCCCTCTGCAGTTCAGCAGCCTTCCAGGCTCTTGGGCGGGGCCCAGAGGAAACAGGAAACAGGTCTTATATACCTGAACTCTAATCAGCATGACAGGTGACAGAAAACAGGCAGCAGACAAACTGTGGAATGGAGTGCCTGTACCACGAGGCTGCCCTGTTCAGCTTAGACAGGACAGAAACTGTTCAGTATCCTGGGAGCCCTGTATATGGAGTTTATTACCAACCCCTGGTTTCTGTCACAATATATATATCATACTATATGTATATATATTGTCTGTTTTATACACACATACACGTGTGTGTATATGTATGTGTGTGTGTGTATATATGTGTGTGCGTGTGTATATATATGGTATAACCCAGAGGTGCGCAAAGTGGAGGGCGGGAGATTTTTCGGGGGGGGGGGGGGGAGGCGCACGGGCGGTTGCAGAGGCCCCGCGCACTTCCTCGAGGCATTAAAATTAAATGCCGGGGGATCGCGTGAGGCCTCTGCAATGCTATTACTTACCTTGACTCTGCCGGCGTCACTCGTGTCCATGGCAACGCGGTGTTAAATTACGCCGCGGGGTCATGTGACGTCACCCTCGTCAAATGCCGCTGCCGGTCACGTGACGCCGCATCAAGGTAAAGGAGGGAGTGGGGGCGCGAGCTCCCCTGGTATAACCAATAAATAATATAGCTGATATAGCAATTTGGTTGTGGCTAGAGAAAGATTATAGTGGCAGTGAGAATTAGTGGCCAGAATTAATAACTAAAAAGTAGCTGTAATAAAATAATAATAAACACTATGCCTAAACACAATAACAGTCCAGAAACTTAGCTCTAATAGCTATGTTATAACTCAATCATAAAAGGATCCAATTCGGGCATCCTCTGGAGTCCGGGCAGCTCTCTTCGGGGAAACAACCACCTCCTCGATAGATACCTAAACAAAAAAAAAGAAGAGAAAGCGCCCGCTCCATGTGTAAATTCGGTTTAACAATTTCATTTCCTGGACAAGATAAAAATAACAAACTCACAAACATCCGTTTGGTAAAAGCGTTGTATGAGACAGGCTCGTGCTCCGTGGTAATCCGGTGGTCAATCCGCAGCTCCAGACTTTGGACGATGACCGGGAAACTCGATAGGCTGCGCCCCTTGCTGTGTGGTCCTCCGGCAATCTGTAGTATGCAGTTGTGATTCCAAAGGGGAGCGGGGGGGAGAAAGGGGAGCGGGGGGGGAGAAAGGGGAGCGGGGGGGGGGAGAAAGGGGAGCGGGGGGGGGAGAAAGGGGAGCGGGGGTGGGAGAAAGGGGAGCGGGGGGTGGGAGAAAGGGGAGCGGGGTGGGGAGAAAGGGGAGCGGGGGGGAGAAAGGGGAGCGGGGGGGGGGGGGGGGAAGGGGAGTGGGGGGGGGAAAGGGGAGTGGGGGGGGGGTGGAGAGCGGTGGGCATATGTATTGTCATAATTTATGTATGGGCATTTCCCCCCCGTTCCCCGTGACTCCCCCCCCCCGTTCCCTGTGACTCGCGCTCCCCCCCCCGGCGGCCGCTTGGTCCCCCGATGTGCCGTCCTGCTGAGTGAGGCGTGCAGGCGGCTGCAGGAAGCGCCCTGTGTGGGCCTAAGACTCACGCTCCCCCCCCCCCCCCCCCGGCGCCCGCTCGATGTGGCGTCTGGCTGAGCGGCGGTAGGAAGCGCCCTGTGTGGGCCTGAGGCTGAGGCGGGACGCGCAGTGGGCCTGAGGCTGAGGCGGGACGCGCAGTGGGCCTGAGGCTGAGGCGGGACGCGCAGTGGGCCTGAGGCTGAGGCGGGACGCACAGTGACTTACCTGAGCGGGTGGTAGCGCCGGGGAGGTAAGGGAGCAGCTGGGGTAGGAGGGCCGCGCTTCCCGTCCGGAGCCAGTGCAGGATGGCGCACGTGAGGGGGGGGGGGAGGGGGGCGGACAGAGGGTGTGTGTGTGTGTATAGAGCTGCTGTGTTGTGTGTGTGTGTGTGTGTGTGTGTATAGAGCTGCTGTGTTGTGTGTGTGTGTGTGTATAGAGCTGCTGTGTTGTGTGTGTGTGTGTGTATAGAGCTGCTGTGTTGTGTGTGTGTGTGTGTGTATAGAGCTGCTGTGTTGTGTGTGTGTGTATAGAGCTGCTGTGTTGTGTGTGTGTGTGTGTGTGTGTATAGAGCTGCTGTGTTGTGTGTGTGTGTGTGTATAGAGCTGCTGTGTTGTGTGTGTGTGTGTGTGTGTATAGAGCTGCTGTGTTGTGTGTGTGTGTGTGTGTGTGTGTGTATAGAGCTGCTGTGTTGTGTGTGTGTGTGTGTATAGAGCTGCTGTGTTGTGTGAGTGTGTGTGTATAGAGCTGCTGTGTTGTGTGTGTGTGTGTGTGTGTGTATAGAGCTGCTGTGTTGTGTGTGTGTGTGTGTATAGAGCTGCTGTGTTGTGTGTGTGTGTGTGTATAGAGCTGCTGTGTTGTGTGTGTGTGTGTGTATAGAGCTGCTGTGTTGTGTGTGTGTGTGTGTGTATAGAGCTGCTGTGTTGTGTGTGTGTGTGTGTGTATAGAGCTGCTGTGTTGTGTGTGTGTGTGTGTGTGTGTATAGAGCTGCTGTGTTGTGTGTGTGTGTGTGTGTGTGTGTATAGAGCTGCTGTGTTGTGTGTGTGTGTGTGTGTGTGTATAGAGCTGCTGTGTTGTGTGTGTGTGTGTGTGTGTATAGAGCTGCTGTGTTGTGTGTGTGTGTGTGTGTGTGTGTATAGAGCTGCTGTGTTGTGTGTGTGTGTGTGTGTGTGTATAGAGCTGCTGTGTTGTGTGTGTGTGTGTGTGTGTGTGTATAGAGCTGCTGTGTTGTGTGTGTGTGTGTGTGTGTGGGCCGTCACTCCGCCTCAGGCCAATGAGAGGTGTGCGGGGGCGGGCGACCCAAGGGACCAATGAGATTTCCCCTAGGGACACCGGACATCCAGGCAGGCAAACATACAGTGCTTTCACTAATATAGTATAAGATATATATATATATATATATATAGATAACAGCAGGCACTTCAAAGGCTCCAAAGAAATAAGTGCTTGTTCAACAAAAATTACAGGAAACCAGGTGTCCCACCAAGGAGACAAAAAAACAGCACTCAAGGTATATTGCAAAAGTGTATTTGAAAAAAAGCAGGCACATATAAATCCAACGTTTCGGTCCTGTATAGGGCCTTCCTCACGCCCCTGAGGAAGGTCCTATACAGGACCGAAACGTTGGATTTATATGTGCCTGCTTTTTTTCAAATACACTTTTGCAATATACCTTGAGTGCTGTTTTTTGTCTCCTTGGTGGGACACCTGGTTTCATTCATTCATTCATATATATATATATATATATATATATATATATATATATATATATATATACACATATATATATATATATATATATATATATATATATATATATATATATATATATATATATATATATATACACACAAATACAACTGTATGCTCATCTGCATGTCTTAGGCAGGTCTGCAACCCCGCCTTTCCCCATTATCACCCAGCATACAGCACTTCCACTGCAGCAAGGGATTCTGGGAAATGACATGCAAATGAGCACACAGTGTCACTTTTTGCCTCAAAAACCATTTTTAACATGGTTCCCTATAGGCTTAAGCTTGCTGCATGGTCACAGCTTTGAGCACAGCCAGGGTTAAGGTGCATACCCAGAAAACCACCCACAGACAGCTGTTTCGACCTTAATGGGTCTCATCAGTGTGGGGTTGATTTAACTGGGTATGCAAAGAGGCTATGGGATAGGCTATACCATAATACTGAGTTAAGTTATGGTGAGTAAAAAAAGTGACAAAAACCCTCCACAGGAAAGCAAATATGCAAATACAACTGTATGCTCATCTGCATGTCTTAGGCAGGTCTGCAACCCCTCCTTTCCCCATTATCACCAGCATACAGCACTTCCACTGCAGCAAGGGATTCTGGGAAATGACATGCAAAAAATATATATATATATATATATATATATATATATAATCTTCTTCTCTCTGAAGAAGACCGTTTTAGTCGGAACGCGTTGGAGTGAGAGTCTGTGGAGTGGGACCCCTACCCTTTTCCATGACAGGAGGCCTTGGCTATCTGTAAATTGGCCTTTCACACCTACGCTTTAATGGTGATGTATTTACATCTTTAATACTCGAGCATTTATTGCCTCCATTTCTGCAATTACTATTTTACAACAACAGCTATCTCCTTACGTTATGTGCACAAATCTGCAGTGTGTGTAGAGGTATATGTGCATGCTTGGATCAGAGCTGCTTGTGTGGAGAGGTGTATGAGCATGCTTGGATCAGAGCTGCTTGTGTGTAGAGGTATATGTGCATGCTTGGATCAGAGCTGCTTGTGTGTAGAGGTATATGTGCATGCTTGGATCAGAGCTGCTTGTGTGGAGAGGTATATGTGCATGCTTGGATCAGAGCTGCTTGTGTGTAGAGGTATATGTGCATGCTTGGATCAGAGCTGCTTGTGTGTAGAGGTATATGTGCATGATTGGATCAGAGCTGCTTGTGTGTAGAGGTATATGTGCATGCTTGGATCAGAGCTGCTTGTGTGGAGAGGTATATGTGCATGCTTGGATCAGAGCTGCTTGTGTGTGTAGAGGTATATGTGCATGCTTGGATCAGAGCTGCTTGTGTGTAGAGGTATATGTGCATGCTTGGATCAGAGCTGCTTGTGTGTAGAGGTATATGTGTATGCTTGGATCAGAGCTGCTTGTGTGTAGAGGTATATGTGCATGCTTGGATCAGAGCTGCTTGTGTGTAGAGGTATATGTGCATGCTTGGATCAGAGCTGCTTGTGTGTAGAGGTATATGTGCATGCTTGGATCAGAGCTGCTTGTGTGTAGAGGTATATGCGCATGCTTGGATCAGAGCTGCTTGTGTGGAGAGGTATATGTGCATGATTGGATCAGAGCTGCTTGTGTGTAGAGGTATATGCGCATGCTTGGATCAGAGCTGCTTGTGTGTAGAGGTATATGTGCATGATTGGATCAGAGCTGCTTGTGTGGAGAGGTATATGTGCATGCTTGGATCAGAGCTGGAGTGTGTGTAGAGGTATATGTGCATGCTTGGATCAGAGCTGCTTGTGTGTAGAGGTATATGTGCATGCTTGGATCAGAGCTGCTTGTGTGGAGAGGTGTATGAGCATGCTTGGATCAGAGCTGCTTGTGTGTAGAGGTATATGTGCATGCTTGGATCAGAGCTGCTTGTGTGTAGAGGTATATGTGCATGCTTGGATCAGAGCTGCTTGTGTGGAGAGGTATATGTGCATGCTTGGATCAGAGCTGCTTGTGTGTAGAGGTATATGTGCATGCTTGGATCAGAGCTGCTTGTGTGTAGAGGTATATGTGCATGATTGGATCAGAGCTGCTTGTGTGTAGAGGTATATGTGCATGCTTGGATCAGAGCTGCTTGTGTGGAGAGGTATATGTGCATGCTTGGATCAGAGCTGCTTGTGTGTGTAGAGGTATATGTGCATGCTTGGATCAGAGCTGCTTGTGTGTAGAGGTATATGTGCATGCTTGGATCAGAGCTGCTTGTGTGTAGAGGTATATGTGTATGCTTGGATCAGAGCTGCTTGTGTGTAGAGGTATATGTGCATGCTTGGATCAGAGCTGCTTGTGTGTAGAGGTATATGTGCATGCTTGGATCAGAGCTGCTTGTGTGTAGAGGTATATGTGCATGCTTGGATCAGAGCTGCTTGTGTGTAGAGGTATATGCGCATGCTTGGATCAGAGCTGCTTGTGTGGAGAGGTATATGTGCATGATTGGATCAGAGCTGCTTGTGTGTAGAGGTATATGCGCATGCTTGGATCAGAGCTGCTTGTGTGTAGAGGTATATGTGCATGATTGGATCAGAGCTGCTTGTGTGGAGAGGTATATGTGCATGCTTGGATCAGAGCTGGAGTGTGTGTAGAGGTATATGTGCATGCTTGGATCAGAGCTGCTTGTGTGTAGAGGTATATGTGCATGCTTGGATCAGAGCTGCTTGTGTGTAGAGGTATATGTGCATGCTTGGATCAGAGCTGCTTGTGTGGAGAGGTATATGTGCATGCTTGGATCAGAGCTGCTTGTGTGTAGAGGTATATGCGCATGCTTGGATCAGAGCTGCTTGTGTGGAGAGGTATATGTGCATGATTGGATCAGAGCTGCTTGTGTGTAGAGGTATATGCGCATGCTTGGATCAGAGCTGCTTGTGTGTAGAGGTATATGTGCATGATTGGATCAGAGCTGCTTGTGTGGAGAGGTATATGTGCATGCTTGGATCAGAGCTGGAGTGTGTGTAGAGGTATATGTGCATGCTTGGATCAGAGCTGCTTGTGTGTAGAGGTATATGTGCATGCTTGGATCAGAGCTGCTTGTGTGTAGAGGTATATGTGCATGCTTGGATCAGAGCTGCTTGTGTGGAGAGGTATATGTGCATGCTTGGATCAGAGCTGCTTGTGTGTAGAGGTATATGTGCATGCTTGGATTAGAGCTGCTTGTGTGTAGAGGTATATGTGCATGATTGGATCAGAGCTGCTTGTGTGGAGAGGTATATGTGCATGCGTGGATCAGAGCTGCAGTGTGTGGAGAGGTATATGTGCATGCTTGGATCAGAGCTGCTTGTGTGTAGAGGTATATGTGCATGCTTGGATCAGAGCTGCTTGTGTGTAGAGGTATATGTGCATGCTTGGATCAGAGCTGCAGTGTGTGTAGAGGTATATGTGCATGCTTGGATCAGAGCTGCTTGTGTGTAGAGGTATATGTGCATGCTTGGATCAGAGCTGCTTGTGTGTAGAGGTATATGTGCATGCTTGGATCAGAGCTGCTTGTGTGTAGAGGTATATGTGCATGCTTGGATCAGAGCTGCAGTGTGTGTAGAGGTAGATGTGCATGCTTGGATCAGAGCTGCTTGTGTGTAGAGGTATATGTGCATGCTTGGATCAGAGCTGCTTGTGTGTAGAGGTATATGTGCATGCTTGGATCAGAGCTGCTTGTGTGTAGAGGTATATGTGCATGCTTGGATCAGAGCTGCTTGTGTGGAGAGGTATATGTGCATGCTTGGATCAGAGCTGCTTGTGTGTAGAGGTATATGTGCATGCTTGGATCAGAGCTGCTTGTGTGTGTAGAGGTATATGTGCATGCTTGGATCAGAGCTGCTTGTGTGTAGAGGTATATGTGCATGCTTGGATCAGAGCTGCTTGTGTGTAGAGGTATATGTGCATGCTTGGATCAGAGCTGCTTGTGTGTAGAGGTATATGTGCATGCTTGGATCAGAGCTGCTTGTGTGTAGAGGTATATGTGCATGCTTGGATCAGAGCTGCTTGTGTGTAGAGGTATATGTGCATGCTTGGATCAGAGCTGCTTGTGTGGAGAGGTATATGTGCATGCTTGGATCAGAGCTGCCTGTGTGTAGAGGTATATGTGCATGCTTGGATCAGAGCTGCTTGTGTGTAGAGGTATATGTGCATGATTGGATCAGAGCTGCTTGTGTGGAGAGGTATATGTGCATGCGTGGATCAGAGCTGCTTGTGTGTAGAGGTATATGTGCATGCTTGGATCAGAGCTGCTTGTGTGTGTAGAGGTATATGTGCATGCTTGGATCAGAGCTGCAGTGTGTGTAGAGGTATATGTGCATGCTTGGATCAGAGCTGCTTGTGTGTAGAGGTATATGTGCATGCTTGGATCAGAGCTGCTTGTGTGTAGAGGTATATGTGCATGCTTGGATCAGAGCTGCTTGTGTGTAGAGGTATATGTGCATGCTTGGATCAGAGCTGCTTGTGTGTAGAGGTATATGTGCATGCTTGGATCAGAGCTGCTTGTGTGTAGAGGTATATGTGCATGCTTGGATCAGAGCTGCTTGTGTGTAGAGGTATATGTGCATGCTTGGATCAGAGCTGCTTGTGTGTGTAGAGGTATATGTGCATGCTTGGATCAGAGCTGCTTGTGTGTAGAGGTATATGTGCATGCTTGGATCAGAGCTGCTTGTGTGGAGAGGTATATGTGTATGCTTGGATCAGAGCTGCTTGTGTGTAGAGGTATATGTGCATGATTGGATCAGAGCTGCTTGTGTGTAGAGGTATATGTGCATGCTTGGATCAGAGCTGCTTGTGTGGAGAGGTATATGTGCATGCTTGGATCAGAGCTGCTTGTGTGTAGAGGTATATGTGCATGCTTGGATCAGAGCTGCTTGTGCTGGTGATTACTTTTGCTGTTCTTTGCCTCACGGAATACATGTTTGGTAGATGTGAGTCCCCCTCCTCTTTTATCAATTTTTCTTCCCTTGTTTTTAACCCACAGTAATACATTTGTATTGTTATCACTTTCTTGGCATGCCCGTGTGCTTCTTCATAAGGATGCTTTTTTCGTTGTAATACATATCCATTATCCTTTAGCACCACTGTCCATTGTTATTATATCATAAATCAAGACAGTTTCTGGGCAACAGTGACGCACTGTGTTGATGCGGTATACTTTGTGTCACATATATATATATATATATATATATATATATATATAATCAAAAAATAAATAGACTATACCGTTCTGTGGCTAACGAAATGCTTTTATTTGTGCGAGCTTTCGAGATACGCTGATCTCTTCTTCTGGCGGTGTTACAATGAATGAAGCAAGCAAATGGTATACTTAAAAACAGTGTCTCTTGGAATGTTATCTGTGCTTGTCTCTTCTCCCCCCCCCTTTGTGTGAATGTGATTTATGGCTAGAGGTGTTAAATGGTTCCTGAAAGTTAGTGATGTAAGAGTGTGTGTGTGTGTGTGTGTGTGTGTGTGTGTATCTGTGTGAATATAAATGAATGGAGAGCCCACAGTTTATACAGTGCTTTACAAAAGGTGTGTGTGTGGAGTGGGAGTTAATATAAATTGTGTGGGTAGGTGTGGAAATGTGAGAGATTGTAGCAAAACTAAAAGTGTGTGTAGATACTATGTGGTCCCTATTGGTGTATAGGGATGGAAAAACAAGGAGTATTTGTATGTGTAAGAGACAGCTGTGTGTGCATACATATAGCACAGTATGTACAGACATGGCCTTTAGCGCTCATGGGAAGAGAGTTCACTTGTGTCAGTAATGACTCATAAAATTTCGATCTCTGTTTAGGCCACCGCTAAGTGTCCCGAACAGTTGCATATATTTCTATTCGTGCAACCATCTCTATTTCGGTGTTTTAAGATTAACTTTGAGTATGGCAACCCCCAGATCGTCCATCTTATGGACAGAGTCAGAGAAATGTTCGCCGACAGGACTGTCTCTTGTTCCGCGTGTGATGCTGTGCGATGCAGGTTCATTCTCTTGTTTAGCCCCTGCCCCGTCTCACCTATGTAGTAGCAGCCCCCTGGACATTTCATGCACATGATGAGGAACACGACATTGCTGGAGGAACAGGTGAACCTTCCTCTGATTTTGTATTCCCGATTCCTGTGTGGTATTTGTATTGTGTCCGCTGTGTAGAGTATTGCGCAGGTTTTGCATCTTGCGTCCTGGCCTGGCATATATATAATTATATATATATATATTCCACAGAAGCAGCCGGCACTCCAGTTGCATGTAGAAAAAATTGGGTGCTTGTCCCATAAAGCAATAATAAACCACACGATTCCGTTTGAAGCACGAGATCAGGAGACAGCACTCTGGTAAGTTTGATCACAAGTTTTTGTACTGAAAAAGACACATAAACCGACGTGTCACGACAGGTCACTCTGCGCGTATTCTGACAGGCCGAGATGGCGTTTGCAGGGAGCTCGGGCGGTGGTAACATCTCTGCGGTGGCGCGGTCCGGATCCCAATACGTTCGCCGCGGAACCCGCTCTGGGCTTCAGTGTAAATCTCCGTCTCCCCCTGTCAGCCTCAGGCAGCTGTTTAGCTATATTTTTAGCCAATCCAGGATTCCTTTATCCCATTTTATTGAACACTGTCTTCCTTTTTATTATTTTATATACCGTTTGTCATGTTGTTTATAGATTTAGTTTCATTTAGTTATATTTGATTATTCATGTGGTTTGTGTTCATTGTAACCGAACCCGGATCTGTGACGCATATGTACTGAGGTGGGGTTGGATCCCCTCGGTTATTTCTTGTTTTATTAATAAATAATTTACTATATTTTAATCTCTGGTGTGCATTGTGTGCATTTTTCTTCTTGTCTGCACAGTGCTTCAGATTCTGCATCTGAAAAAATGCCGGTGGATCGGGATGTGAGGTAGGGAAGTGACGTCCGCGCCGGAACGTTATTGCCACGCCTCCAAATATTCATTGCCACGCCCCCAAATCGCGCCCGCTGCATACCCTGCAAAGCCATTAAAAAGCTCAGGCTTCAGCAAGTGTATTGCAGCGTGTGTGCGCCTTCCCTCCTTCTGAAATACTATAGACCAGGCCTGCACAACTCGTAAAGCGAGAAGGGCCAAAATGCTCCAAGGAAAAAAAATTTGGGCCGCACGGGTAAAATCATCATCATCATCTCTCCTCCAGCACCTCTCATCATCATCCTCATATCTCCCCCAGAACCCCTCACTATCAACCTTTGCGATACTCCCCATCTATCTCTCATACCCCCATCTCTCCCCCTCACCCACACATAATACTCCCTCTCCACAAACACACAATACCCCACTGCACACCACACACATCCCACGCCCCCTGCACCTCACATCCTTCTACCCCCCTGCACCTCACATCACTCTCCCCCCCTGCACCTCACATCACTCTCCCCCCCTGCACCTCACACCACTCTCCCCCCCTGCACCTCCCATCTCTCCCCCCTGCACCTCACATCACTCTCCCCCCCTGCACCTCACATCACTCTCCCCCGCTGCACCTCACATCACTCTTCCCCCCTGCACCTCACATCACTCTTCCCCCCTGCACCTCACATCACTCCCCCCCCTGAACCTCACATCACTCCCCCCCCTGAACCTCACACCACTCTCCCCCCCCTGCACCTCACATCACTCTCCCCCCCTGCAACTCACATCACTCTCCCCCCCTGCAACTCACATCACTCTCCCCCCTGTACCTCCAATCACCCCCCCTGCACCTCCAATCACCCCCCCTACACCTCCAACAACCCTCCCCTGCACCTCCAATAACCCCCCCTGCACATCCAACAACCCTCCCCTGCACCTCCAAAGACCCCCCCTGCACCTCCAATGACCCCCCCTGCACCTCCAATGACCCCCCCTGCACCTCCAATAACCCCCCCTGCACCTCCAATAACCCCCCGCACCTCCAATGACCCCCACACCTCCAATCACCCCCCCTGCACCTCAATCACCCCCCTGCACCTCCAATCACCCCCCCTGAACCTCCAATGATCCCCCCTGCACCTCCAATGATCCCCCCTGCACCTCCAATCACCCCCCCCTGCACCTCCAATCACCCCCCCCCGCTGCACCTCCAATCACCCCCCCTCCACCTCCAATCACCCCCCCCTGCACCTCCAATCGGCGGGGCGGGCCGCACAGAGAGGCGGGGCGGGCCGCACAGAGAGGCGGGGCAGGCCGCACAGAGAGGCCGGGCGGGCCGCACAGAGAGGCGGGGCGGGCCGCACAGAGAGGCCGGGCAGGCCGCACAGAGAGGCCGGGCGGGCCGTACAGAGGGGGCCGCACAGAGAGGCGGGGCGGGCCGCACAGAGAGGCGGGGCGGGCCGCACAGAGAGGCGGGGCGGGCCGCACAGAGAGGCGGGGCGGGCCGCACAGAGAGGCGGGGCGGGCCGCACAGAGAGGCCGGGCGGGCCGCACAGAGAGGCCGGGCGGGCCGCACAGAGAGGCCGGGCGGGCCGCACAGAGAGGCCGGGCGGGCCGCATGCGGCCCGCGGCCGTTATGTTGTGCAGGCCTGCTATAGACGCAGCCTTATCGACGCTTACTGAATAGGCCACTGTGTCTCTGTCTCTCTCTGTGTCTCTGTGTCTCTCTGTGTCTCTCAAATCAAAATCAGCTTTGTTGGCATGACAAAAGAACATTTCAGTATTGCCAAAGCGTGAGTAATAGGGGGTGTGGGACAATGATTACACGAATACTAGGGGGTACGGTTTAATGGTTATACAGTACATTACTTTTGTCTCTCTCTCATTCTCTGTCTCTCTCTCATTCTCTGTCTCTCTCTCATTCTCTGTCTCTCTCTCTCATTCTCTGTCTCTCTCTCATTCTCTGTCTCTCTCTCTCATTCTCTGTCTCTCTCTCATTCTCTGTCTCTCTCTCTCTCTCATCCCTGTATGATAGGTATGTTCCAACTCTATTTTTTGCTCTTCTTTTCCGTTTGAGAGGAGGGAGTCCCTCACCTCTTCAGCCACACACCAGGAACGCTGGATTGCTTACAGACGCTCGGAGAGGCGGATACAGTCGTGGATTGCAGGCACTGATTTATCTGGTAAGTACCGCAAACATGCTTGAACAAGGGCCGTAGACATTTTATTTGATGGTTTAGATTACCATTGTCTGTGGTTGTTAGTTATTGGTATTACAGTTTTTTGATGTTGTTACGAATCAAATACATTTTGAAGTAGTAATCCCCTCCGAACTGGGCATTCCTGGCCAATAATGCCCTGGCTGTAAGAGTTGAAGGGCCCAAGCAAAGCCCCCACCTCTATACACACTAACACTGCAGGGGCATCAGAGTGTCTTATTGTCATGGCAACAGGAGGTGTCACGTGATGTAATTTGTTTAATAAATTATTTTTTAAGGTGTCCCGGTTTTTCATTTTCGAAATCTGGTCACCCTATTCATCAAGCAGAAAAAGTGAAGAAACAATTGTAGTTTTGCTAATGGACGTCATTTTGGCATATCATTAGCTTTGAGGATACCCATTAATATGAAGAAAAGTAACAGCCATTCCCAATGTAGCCCCCCTTCCCTGGGCCAATCGCAGATCGGGCCCCCTCCTCTGTACTAGGGCCTGGCTACGTGTCTGAGTGTGGTGCATACCTGCTGGCAACAGGGGGGCCTGAGTCTCCCGCGATGGTATGGGGGATGATAGGATCAGGTTTCTGGGGTGAATGCCTTCGTCTCATTTAATGGTGCAGCACCTCCATCTCTGAGCCCCAGGAATACGGGTGGAATCCTTCAAGAGAGTCGCCCCCCCCCCCCCCCCCCCCCGGGGATGAGAGATTCCAGTCTCACACTGTATATCTTTAAAAGCAGCCGCAGCTCTTTATTCACAGCAGCAGAATAGCAGCAACAAGACTGTCAATCAGGTACAGGGTGTCTTCCTCCACACAGGACTGCTCTCCCTCAGGATGGTCTCTGTGTCCCTGCCACCACCCCAGGTCAAGGGCACCCAGGGTGGGGCTAGCTCTTCCCTCGCCCCCTAAACAGGGTGAGAGGAATTGGTCCACCTCCCTAAGTAAGGTTGCATCAGCTCTACTCAGAGGCTGATGGCTCCCCTTCTCCAACGGCCAATTGATATAGGCTCTCTCTGTCACCCTGGGCCAGCCAGGTGACAGACACAGCAGACTCTAACTCTGGACTGAACTCTTAACTCTGACACACACTTCTACTAAATAGGAAGTGCACTGCTCTTTATGATATTGGCAGGCACTGCCCCTGTGTCTCTGCCTTCCACACAGGGTCAGGTACCAATTTCAGGAATGTCCCGTTATTAGCGTAAACACAACAGAGTTCCATGGATCTAGCATTAAGACTGTAAGCTCTGCAGGCCAGGGATTTCCTTTCCTATTGTCTGATTTTGTTTGTTGCACTTATTGTACTATAATTCCCTGTACTGTATTGCCTCTCTTATAAAGCGCTATATAAATAAAGATTTCCATACATAATATATCTTAATGCATCTTAAGACACCTTAGAGTTCCCTCTATAAGACACTTTATGGTCCACTCAAGTGAATAGTCTGTAAGGAGTCTAAGGCTGCGTCCATAGAAGGACAAGCAGCGCTGAGGCGTGCGGACGCTCCGCGCTGAGCCCCTGCATCCTCAATGAGGATGCCTTGAGAGGGGGCTCATGCGAGCGTCCGCAGGCGTGCGGAGGCTTTGGAGTTTTCAGCCGAGCGCCAAGCTGTTTTTCAGCGCGCTGTCGGCTGAAAACATCCAATCAGCCTTAAGCAGCGTCAACGTCACGGCGCCGTGACATTGACGTCAGTGCATCGCGGGCGATTGGCCCAGCGACGTCACTGCCCCGCCTCCAACCACCTCCCCCCGGCTCCCTTCGCGCACGCTGGCTCCGTGGAATCGGGCTGACTTAAGCAGGCGAGCCTCAGCGTTAGCGCGCATACGCTCTCCCCACCCCTCTATGGCCCGGGCCTTAGTTACTGTACAGCATTGTAAAGTGCCTTGCTGGCCTAGTACAATTTAGTAAATATCCTAAACAATGTCGTCTTAGGCAAAATGTTGCTGATCTTTGCTCTAAAAATGACTATGAACTAAAGAGAAATAACAATCTCCCTTGTGAGCACATTCACATGTCTCAGACAGGTCTGCAACCCTGCTTTTCACCATTATCCCATACAGCTTCCACTGCAGCCAGGGACTCTGGGAAATGACATGCAAATGAGCACAGTGTCACCTTTTGCTTCAAATCTATTTTAAATGAAATTAGCCTTGTACTTCTGGTGGAGAGTAGGGGTTTGGTGCTTTATACGTTACATATTATTAAATGTTAACATCAAACAAATATTGTCATTATGTTTGGTGCTACTTATTTCTTTTTCATTAGGATTTATTTATTCATCTTTCATTATTATTATTTACTAGCTGAGAGACCCGGCGTTGCCCGGGAAGTAAATGCGTAATAGGTAGTATTATTTATAACTCGTGGAACAATAGGTGAGTATTTGTTGTAAAGGTTTCGGGGGGGGGGGAGAAAGGGGAGCGGGGGGGGGAGAAAGGGGAGCGGGGGGGGGGAGAAAGGGGAGCGGGGGGGGAGAAAGGGGAGCGGGGGGGGGAGAAAGGGGAGCGGGGGGGAGAAAGGGGAGCGGGGGGGGAGAAAGGGGAGCGGGGGGGGAGAAAGGGGAGCGGGGGGGGGGGAGAAAGGGGAGCGGGGGGGGAGAAAGGGGAGCGGGGGGGGGGGGAGAAAGGGGAGCGGGGGGGGAGAAAGGGGAGCGGGGGGGGGAGAAAGGGGAGCGGGGGGGGAGAAAGGGGAGCGGGGGGGGGGGAGAAAGGGGAGCGGGGGGGGGGGAGAAAGGGGAGCGGGGGGGGGGAGAAAGGGGAGCAGGGGGGGGAGAAAGGGGAGCGGGGGGGGGGAGAAAGGGGAGCGGGGGGGGGAGAAAGGGGAGCGGGGGGGGGGGGAGAAAGGGGAGTGGGGGGGGGAGAAAGGGGAGCGGGGGGGGGAGAAAGGGGAGCGGGGGGGGAGAAAGGGGAGCGGGGGGGGAGAAAGGGGAGCGGGGGGGGGAGAAAGGGGAGCGGGGGGGAGAAAGGGGAGCGGGGGGGAGAAAGGGGAGCGGGGGGGGGGAGAAAGGGGAGCGGGGAGAAAGGGGAGCGGGGGGGGGGAGAAAGGGGAGCGGGGGGGGAGAAAGGGGAGCGGGGGGGAGAAAGGGGAGCGGGGGGGGAGAAAGGGGAGCGGGGGGGGGGAGAAAGGGGAGCGGGGGGGGGGAGAAAGGGGAGCGGAGGGGGGAGAAAGGGGAGCGGGGGGGAGAAAGGGGAGCGGGGGGGGGGAAGGGGAGTGGGGGGGGGGGGAAAGGGGAGTGGGGGGGGGTGGAGAGCGGTGGGCATATGTATTGTCATAATTTATGTTTGGCCATTCCCCCCCCCCCCCGTTCCCCGTGACTCCCCCCCCCCCCCCCCGTTCCCTGTGACTCGCGCTCCCCCCCCCCGGCGGCCGCTTGGTCCCCCGATGTGCCGTCCTGCTGAGTGAGGCGTGCAGGCGGCTGCAGGAAGCGCCCTGTGTGGGCCTAAGACTCACGCTCCCCCCCCCCCCCCCCCCGGCGCCCGCTCGATGTGGCGTCTGGCTGAGCGGCGGTAGGAAGCGCCCTGTGTGGGCCTGAGGCTGAGGCGGGACGCGCAGTGGGCCTGAGGCTGAGGCGGGACACGCAGTGGGCCTGAGGCTGAGGCGGGACGCGCAGTGGGCCTGAGGCTGAGGCGGGACGCGCAGTGGGCCTGAGGCTGAGGCGGGACGCGCAGTGGGCCTGAGGCTGAGGCGGGACGCACAGTGACTTACCTGAGCGGGTGGTAGCGCCGGGGAGGTAAGGGAGCGGCTGGGGTAGGAGGGCCGCGCTTCCCGTCCGGAGCCAGTGCAGGATGGCGCACGTGAGGGGGGGGGGGAGGGGGGCGGACAGAGGGTGTGTGTGTGTATAGAGCTGCTGTGTTGTGTGTGTGTGTGTGTGTGTGTGTGTGTGTGTATAGAGCTGCTGTGTTGTGTGTGTGTGTGTGTATAGAGCTGCTGTGTTGTGTGTGTGTGTGTGTGTATAGAGCTGCTGTGTTGTGTGTGTGTGTGTATAGAGCTGCTGTGTTGTGTGTGTGTGTGTATAGAGCTGCTGTGTTGTGTGTGTGTGTGTGTGTGTATAGAGCTGCTGTGTTGTGTGTGTGTGTATAGAGCTGCTGTGTTGTGTGTGTGTGTGTGTATAGAGCTGCTGTGTTGTGTGTGTGTGTGTGTATAGAGCTGCTGTGTTGTGTGTGTGTGTGTGTATAGAGCTGCTGTGTTGTGTGTGTGTGTGTGTGTGTGTATAGAGCTGCTGTGTTGTGTGTGTGTGTGTGTGTGTGTGTATAGAGCTGCTGTGTTGTGTGTGTGTGTGTGTGTGTGTATAGAGCTGCTGTGTTGTGTGTGTGTGTGTGTGTGTATAGAGCTGCTGTGTTGTGTGTGTGTGTGTATAGAGCTGCTGTGTTGTGTGTGTGTGTGTGTGTGTGTATAGAGCTGCTGTGTTGTGTGTGTGTGTGTGTGTGTGTATAGAGCTGCTGTGTTGTGTGTGTGTGTGTGTGTGTGTATAGAGCTGCTGTGTTGTGTGTGTGTGTGTATAGAGCTGCTGTATTGTGTGTGTGTGTGTGTGTGTGTGTGTGTGTGTGTGTGTGTGTGTGTGTGTGTGTGTGTGTGTGTGTGTGTGTGTGTGTGTGTGTATAGAGCTGCTGTGTTGTGTGTGTGTGTGTGTGTGGGCCGTCACTCCGCCTCAGGCCAATGAGAGGTGTGCGGGGGCGGGCGACCCAAGGGACCAATGAGATTTCCCCTAGGGACACCGGACATCCAGGCAGGCAAACATACAGTGCTTTCACTAATATAGTATAAGATTAACTTTATTATATTTGTTGTTGTCATTATTATTATTGTTTACTGTTAGCTGGAGTATGGCTCACCCAAGAACCACTTCCCCCTGTATGGGGGTCAGACATAGTGCAGACTTGACCCCTGACATTTATAAAAAGATGTTGGAATATGTGACACTGCTGCTTAATAAACACAAACACAGGCGCGCCATGTATTGTTCTGACATTGGTTTATTACACAGAGACACGTCTTTATAGAGGGTTGTCACACTAACAGCCTGGAAGGGGTTAATGCAGGGTCACCAGCCCAGCCCCCCTCTCCTATGATTGGTTGCTGCTCTCGTACAGGAGCCGCGATTGGTCCCCTGTCAATGTCAGAAAAGGCGCGCCAGTTTTGCTGTCTCCATGGCGACCATGGCGGCCGCCGGAGATCGGCCTGCAGCGCGGCCCGGCTTCCAGGTTACCTCCCCGCCGGTGAAGATGTTAGCGGGGCGGCTGAGGGAATGCGTGCGGCGGCGGCCCGGTTCCTTCTGGCTGGAGAAAGGAGCCGGCGGGCTGGAGGTGGGCCTGGTGTGGATGCAGGGCCGGGTGCTGCACGTACGGCCCGAGCGCGGCGTCACCGTGCGGCTGAGCGACGACACTCACACCTTCACCGTGTGCGGGGATGACTGGGTGCCCAAGGGCAAGCCCTGCCTGCAGCCAGGTAACCGGGGGGTCCGCACGCCCTGCCTGCAGCCAGGTAACCGGGGGGGTCCGCAAGCCCTGCCTGCAGCCAGGTAACCGGGGGGTCCGCAAGCCCTGCCTGCAGCCCGGTAACCGAGGGGTCCGCAAGCCCTGCCTGCAGCCCGGTAACCGGGGGGTCCGCAAGCCCTGCCTGCAGCCAGGTAACCGGGGGGTCAGCAAGCCCTGCCTGCAGCCAGGTAACCGGGGGGGGTCAGCAAGCCCTGCCTGCAGCCAGGTAACCGGGGGGGGTCCGCAAGCCCTGCCTGCAGCCAGGTAACCGGGGGTCCGCAAGCCCTGCCTGCAGCCAGGTAACCGGGGGGGTCCGCAAGCCCTGCCTGCAGCCAGGTAACCGGGGGGGTCAGCAAGCCCTGCCTGCAGCCAGGTAACCGGGGGGGGGTCCGCAAGCCCTGCCTGCAGCCAGGTAACCGGGGGTCCGCAAGCCCTGCCTGCAGCCAGGTAACCGGGGGGTCCGCAAGCCCTGCCTGCAGCCAGGTAACCGGGGGGTCCGCAAGCCCTGCCTGCAGCCACGTAACTGGGGGGTCCGCAAGCCCTGCCTGCAGCCAGGTAACTGGGGGGTCAGCAAGCCCTGCCTGCAGCCACGTAATCGGGGGGTCCGCAAGACCTGCCTGCAGCCAGGTAACCGGGGGGTCCGCAAGCCCTGCCAGCAGCCAGGTAACCGGGGGTCCGCAAGCCCTGCCTTCAGCCACGTATTTGGGGGGTCCGCAAGCCCTGCCTGCAGCCAGGTAACCGGGGGGGTCCGCAAGCCCTGCCAGCAGCCAGGTAACCGGGGGGTCCGCAAGCCCTGCCTGCAGCCAGGTAACCGGGGGGTCCGCAAGCCCTGCCTGCAGCCAGGTAACCGGGGGGTCCGCGCGTGGCTATCACTGTCCTGCCTCACACGGGAGGGCGCCATGATTTCTTCTCCCGCCCCCTAAACAGCAACACCAGCCTCTCACCCTCTCACCCTCTAGCGTCACCTAGATAGAAGCCAGGCAGATCACACTGGTTTTCTATGAATCGCAACTGATTTTAAAGTCCTGTTTATATCAGCAGTCAGGTCTGATATAAAACAGTAGTAATGTTTCCACCGCCAGTGTATGCAGCGCTGTACATAGAATGTTTGCAGGCGCTAGCCGCTACCCCATAGAGCTTACAATCTATGTCTGAAGCACTTATTCCCATGACCTGTTATTTGTAATTTATATGATTGTCACATGTATTACTGCTGGGAAGCGCTATGTACATTTAATGGCGCTATATAAAAAAAGACATTTGTAGCCCTTTTTCTGACACTCTAAGCGACTTCGGGTAACTGCGCGCACCTGCGGCTCCAGGAGATCTGAGCCTCCGCTAGCTGGGAGCCTGGGGTAACACTTATTAGCGCAGCGCCTCCACTTACCCAGGATCACCGTCATGTAAGATTCCCCTGGGCAAGAAACACACCGATACAATGCGTGCAACCAACTTTACTATGTGCAATAATAAACTTATACTCTATATGAACCGTGGCAATAACCCAATATGCATACACTTATCTTATAACACTATACTTATACTCTATCATACCCTAACACCGCTAACGGATAATGTCCTTCTAACATCAGTGGCTCGGCCACACCCCTAGGGATTATTGTCCTGTACAATAGTGGCTCAGCCACGCTCTTATGAGTGTCTCTATCCCGTCACCGCGTGCCCCACACACCGTGTCCGTGTAATAGTACGATAGCGGTGTGTACTCGCTAGTGTCTCCCTATAGTTATGCCTAAGGCGGGATCAGCGCCTGTTGACCGGTGTTGGTGCACTTGACGTATCTACGACCTTCCGGTCACGGCGGTGACCAGTAATACTTGGAAAAGGATCAGCCGAATCCTTGCTTGTCTGGGATGTCCGCAGTGCAGCTGTCTGGTCCCAAGCAGCTCACCAGCAAACCTGCTCCGCACGCTTGTCCCTAACTGTGTACACAGTAAGGTGACTGATCGCTAGCACTATGGCCGTCCCTGCAGCACAGCAGCACACTGTGACTCAGGGGTTTCTCCTAAGGGCCTGCGGGGTAAAGCTAGCCTATGCAGGCGGGTCACGGACCCCCTGCACGCATACACCCTCCTCCTTTACCTTCCAGATCCCCTCTGACTAGCCTCTCCCCCACGCTTCCCTTTCCTCCTCCCGTAATTCTAGCCTTCCGATTGGCTCCTCAAGTCAGGTGACTGCCCAGGAGCTCATGGGAGTTGTAGTTCCTCAGCGGAGCTTCTCTGCCTTGAGCTGCACAGACTCACAGCTATTGCATCAGCGCAGACCTCCACATGACTCTCCTGAACAGTCAAAACACCAACTGAACACACATATGAGGCTCCTACCACATCCCTACACATACATCTATTATTTGGTGCCTGCGGCACAGGGAGATAACGTGACTTGCTCAAGGTCACAAGGTATGGGGGGGATTGAGTGAGTGTGTGTGTGGGGGGGGATTGAGTGTGTTTGTGTGTGGGGGGGTGTGTGTTTGTGTGTGGGGGGGTGTGTGTTTGTGTGTGGGGGGGATTGTGTGTGTTGGGGGGGGGGAGATTGAGTGTGTGGGGGGGATTTTGTGTGCGTGGGGGGATTGAGTGTGTGTGTGTGTGTGGGGGGGAAATGAGAGTGTGTGTGTGGGGGGGGATTGTGTGTATGGGGGGGGATTGAGTGTATGTTTGTGTGGGGGGGATTGAGTGTGTGTGTGTGGGGGGGATTGAGTGTGTGCGGGGGGGATTGTGTATGGGGGGGGGATTGAGTGTGTTTGTGTGTGGGGGGGGGGGTGTGTTTGTGTGTGGGGGGATTGTGTGTGTGGGGGGGGATTGAGTGTGTGTGTGTGTGTGTGTGTGTGTGTGTGTGGGGATTGTGTGTGGGGATTGTGTGTGTGTGTGTGGGGGGGGGGGGAGTGTGTGTGTGTGTGTGTGGGGGGGGGGGGATTGTGTGTGTGTGTATGTGGTGATTGATTGAGAGAGAGAGTGTGTGTTGTATTGCAGTGGTGCGCAAACTGGTGGGGGGCAATAAGGCGCAAGATTTAGGGGGGCGCAGGCGACGTGCGGCGAAATCTGGGTGCGCGGGCCGGCAGACGCTTTGCGCGGGAGGACGAAAAAGCTGTACGCGATGGGCGGCCAATAAGATGTGCACGGGCGGGCAGCCGAAGATGTGTGCGGGTGGCTGAACAAGATAGTGCAGGTGGCGGCCTCGTGATGGTGTGTGCGCACACGCGCAGGGGCTTCGGGGGTATGGGGAGGAGCACGCCCGAGCACGGTGAAGTCAAACGCCCCTCCCGGTGTCTGCCCTGCAATAGCGCTGTGTTCCTGCTCTCCTCCGCTGGCAACCTGCTTCGCTGCGATCCTCTGCGAGGGAAAGGGTCGGCTGCCACTGTATCAATCATACTATGAATGTACAGAAATAATAAAAAAAAAGTGAAAACATTGAAAACGGAAAAATAATAAATAATAATAATGTAGGTTGGAGTGTGGATGACAATGGGGATAGCAAGCCAAAGAGCAGGGAGGGGAAGGTAGAAACAAAAGGGGGGATAGGGAAGGGAGGTAGCAAAGAGGTGGATGAATGCCCCCCAAAAGTATTGCCTTTGTGCACGTACGCTCTCCCAAGCTCAGCGCTTGGGGAGACAAACAAAATTGACTTTGAAGTGCGCTCAGCAGAAGTCAATGCACACATACAGCCACACACAGACACACACACACACACACACACACACAAACACACACAAATAGCCCCGATCCACGCTTGCAAAATGATGCAGGACACCCTGCGCTCAGGCTTGGAGAGTTGGTGATGTCACCGCTCTCAGCGGCAGCGTGGACGCAGCCTAATTTTGCAAGCGCGAGCTGTTGAAATATGTAAGTATTTATAGACATATTTGGATTTATATTGTATACCGTTTAATAAAGGTTTTTTTTTTTTTTCATGTGATTTTGATTACGTCAGGCAGGGGGGGCCCGAGAAATTTTATGGATGAAGAGGGGGGCTCGGCATAAAAGGTTTGCTCACCCCTGCACTAAGCTGCGCTTTCAGCTCATAGACCTCACATTATAAACGTGTAATTATAGTCTCACCTTAATGTAGTGTAAAAGAAAATGATGTACAGATTTGGTCGCATCTATTAACGCAGGTTAACGGTGGCAGAACGTTAACGCAGCTCTATTTAAACAAATGGCACAGCGCTATATTTCTTAAATGGGTGCAATTTATTGCATTATTTGTGTAATCTTATCAGGTGGTACAGGCATACCCCGCATTCACGTACACAATGGGACCGGAGCATGTATGTAAAGTGAAAATGTACTTAAAGTGAAGCACTCCCTTTTCCCCACTTATCGATGCATGTACTGTACTGCAATCCTCATATACGCGCATAACTGATGTAAATAACACATGTGTAACAGTCTCTACAGTCTCCCCGCTTGCGCACAGCTTTGGTACAGGTAGGGAGCCGGTATTGCTGTTCAGGACGTGCTGACAGGCGCATGCGCGAGCTGGCGTTTGCCTATTGGGTGATATGTCCTTACTCGCGAGTGTCCTTAAACCGGGGTATGCCTGTACACTTGTACAGGAAATCCTAAAGTTGATGTCCCTGGGGCAGCTGAGGGATTTTCACCCATTCAGTCCTGGAGGGTCCTGCGCCCCCCTCCTGCATTTCCTAATCATGTGTTCGCTCCTTAGGCCTCGGATATTTTATTTATTTATAAAATGTTTTACCAGGAAGGAAGCAATACTTGAAAATGAGGTAACTCTCAATGTATGTCCTGGGCACAGAGTTATGATGACAGATACATGGTTACAAATCCATAGTTACATTAAGTGAACAGGGTATACATTATATACAAGACATTGCATGCACAGTTAGAGATAATATATATTATAGGCGCATGTAACCGTTACAGACCAGATTAAAATGTGAGACAGCCTTAGTTTTGAAAGAACTTAGACTGGTGGCATCTGCAAGAGTCTCTGGTAGGTTGTTCCAGTTTTGGGGTGCACGGTAAGGCCGTGATTATACCCGAAGCGGCGGAGCGCAGAACGTTGTGCGCCACCAAAACAAATAAAAGTTTTCCTATGAGCGCACGCTAAGAATGGGTGACCAAGTGCGCAAATTTTCGAACAGATCCAAGAATTTTATTTTCTGGAGCGATGGCCGCGTCATGTGAGCGGTTCAGCCAATGAGCGTGAACCACTCACGTGACATCATGGCCTCGCCTCCCGATGCCTCCTGCCTGCAGTGCAAGTTTCGGGCAGCGCATCGCACGGAGGTAGCGCGCGTGTCCCGCCGCCGGTGGTATAATGAAGGCCTATGAGGAGGAGCGTCCGGATACTTTGTTGAACCTTAGGACCATGAGCAGTCTGTTGGAGTCTGATCTCAGATGATAAGTGCTGACGTGGTAGGGGTGAGGAGCTTGTTCAGATAGGTGGGTAGCTTGCCTAGAAAGTATTTGAATACACAGACCCCCACCAACGCGGCTCGAAACGCGTTGGTGGGGGTCTGTATACCCCGTAATGTAGCTGTATTTTTTTGTGGTTTCCATTAAAATAGTCTTTTTTTATGGGCACACGCTCTCCTGGATTTCATTCAACCTTTTTTTACTTTCCTGAGTATTCGTGCCTGCTTTTTCCTTTTGCTTCGTGTCAAGTCATCCAGAAAAAACAGAAGCACGCCCCCTACTGTGAAAGAAGAAACCTGCACAGCCAAAAGGACATTACCAACTCTAACTGTGAGTTATTTTATCACAAGCACATTCTCCATTCTGACATTATATGCTGGGACACTTTATTGTGTGGCCCCTTACTACAGTGCTCGTGGGGGCCCTAGCCCACTAGTCAGATTACAATGGAGCAGTGATTAATACATGATTGTTCTGTGTCCTATGGATTGGCTATCCCTTATCCATTATCCAGGGGGTTTTCATTTCCGTTATCATTATATACATTTATTGAACGTTACAATTTTTGTACTACATATTTTGAGGCTTTTTTTCAGAGCACCACACATTTTTTCCATTTTTCTATGAAAAGTGGAAAGGCCGGGGACACTTTAACTTTCACATGTTATAATGCCTGGCCCCTGGCTTATGGTGCCAGGTAGCTGCCAGGGGCTCACCGTTCCAGTGGTAACCTTTATTGTATAGCCTGGTTACCCCCTTTATCGTATAGCCTGGCACCCCCTTTGGAGGGAAGTATTATCGAAATGGGGGGGTCCCAGAGTTGAAATGAATGCGGTTCAGCTTGGGGAGACCCTCTGCTTCAATCCTGTTTTAAATTTTTTTTTTTTATAAAAAGCGTGTGACTTGCTCCTTCAGAATACTGATTTTCATGTTCGGTTAAAGCCTTAACAAGAAAAAAATGGGTGTATATAGCGCTAAAAAATCTTGTGCAGTGACAATAATGTTATAATGTGATAGTGCACACAATAAAATATAAATATATAATAATAAACTTAGGCTGCCAGGTGATACCAACTCCAAGACAGGTTGGAAAAACAAGACAAATAATAAACAATACAGACCGGCGCCAATTAGTCCAAGGTGATACTAATGTCCAGCACTGAAAGAGTCTCAGAATAGTAGATAGCTGCAGTAGTATCTTCACAGCTTGTCTTCAATGATTGGACTCCATATGTATGTGCATGGGAGAAAAAATAGACAAAGAAAACATATCATAGTGCAGTATGCAAACAACCAAACATGCAGGACAAACAGGACAAGACAAACACTACATAAAACAGGCTCACCCCCTGAAGAAGTGCGCATGCGCACGAAACGCGTTGGGCAGATTTGCATTTTGAGTGTGGCAGAGGACTGGTAGTGACTGCGGGAGCCTTGCAGCCAAGTGAAAGGAAATTCGGCGATTGCACCCGCCTCCTAGCAGCGGATTTCCGGATTGAGCTTGACAGACAGCACCAGGAGCTCCACGAGATCCGTCAAGCCGCGTGGTGTGACGTGCTTCTGGTCACGGAGAGAGAGAGATCCCTGGAGGTCTGAGGACTGAAAAAACGGAGCTGCTGCCGGTTACCATCTATCCTTACACCCCTGCTTATGTCCTGTGGCAGTACTGTAAGTAGGATTCCGGTTTTTACCCACCGGATCCCACGTGTGCTACCTCATCATTTTCATTTTAATTGTGTTAATAAATACTTTATTGTAGGATTAGTCAGCCTTGCCTGTTTTATGTAGTGTTTGTCTTGTCCTGTTTGTCCTGCATGTTTGGTTGTTTGCATACTGCACTATGATATGTTTTCTTTGTCTATTTTTTCTCCCATGCACATACATATGGAGTCCAATCATTGAAGACAAGCTGTGAAGATACTACTGCAGCTATCTACTATTCTGAGACTCTTTCAGTGCTGGACATTAGTATCACCTTGGACTAATTGGCGCCGGTCTGTATTGTTTATTATCGGTTAAAGCCTTACTTCACAAATGTAGTAAAGTGCTTTAAAACATTTTTTTGATTTCAACCTTCCCCAGCGATCGCATCTGTCTATCTAAACCTTGTGTCGCCCTGCTCCTTACTTCCCTTCTCCTTTCCCACTCAACCTGTCTTCACCAACCTACTAACACTTCTCTACCTCCTTTGATACCTAACCTACCAAGTCCTACTTCACGTCCCCCTTCACTCCACTTCCAGTCACCACTCCCACTATCTAACTTGCACATTTCTATAGCTTTCTGATTTCCTCACTTCTCCACATTTATTCTTCTTTCTTTCTAGCTCCCTACTTCCTCTCCTCCTTGCTCTCCCCTCTACCACTTCCTTACTACTTGCTGCATCCCTACCCCACTTTAAATTCAAGTCTACTTCCTTACTCCTTCTTATAGTATTGTCTCCTTAAATGTCTCCACTTCGGCTTATTTCCTCTCATCTACTTGCTTTTATCCTCTTACTAACTCCCTCTCTATCACTCACCCTGCCCTTACTCGCTTAATGGTTCTGCCGCTACGGCGCTATACTAATTCCCTTCCCGTATGTCTTTCTATTCTTCCCAGACTCAAAATTCAAAAAGCCCGCGTCGGGCCGGTGAGATGACTAATCCAGGCCTGCGCGGGTCATCCGGCGCATTCTGGACGCCTTGATGGGCTTACGGCTGTCCTTGGTCTTGCTGGTGACGTCATCTGGTCGCGCCGGTGGGAGCTGGTTCCGCGCCACCTCCAAGATGGCGCCGCTCCTTCCGGGGCACAGCTGTGATGCGTATCCGGGGGGCGGCCATTTTGGAAGACGTCTCTCACCAGTGCGGAGGTGCGTGCGCCCGCTCCTGTTTCCCGCTCACCGCTCTCTTCCTGCTCCTGCGGTTCACTGTGGATTCCTGCCTTCTAGAGCTGCTTCGCCATCTTGTGTCGGGGGCCGCCATCATCAGAAAGGTAGGCCGCAAATTTTCTCACCAGGGATTCAGTTTCAGCGCAGGTTGCTTGATCACTGGACATCTGTAGTTGGGGTGTCGGAGATCACCGCTCTTTCACTCGGGGGTGAGTTTCTTTATTTGGTGACAGCTTCACCGTGGCCGGGGACCAGACCTCAAGTAGGGGGACGAGAACTGGAGGAGAAGCAAAGAAACACAGGTTGCTGAGGCCATGACACCGAGGGATTAGCCTGATACACTACAGGGGTGAACAAAGCCGGGACAGACTCTGGTTATGCATAGTATATGTTAGGTTTTATTCATTCAAGCTCAGGAAGAGCGAGGCAGGAGTGGGGGGGAGTGACCTGCTTCAAAAATCCGCATGGGCCACGCACTAGGGGGGAGGAGGGTGGATCTCCTGGGCCCTAGTGAAGTCCTTTGGGACTGGACGCGGTGGGTGAATGAACTTCATCCCACGTTTCCTCCGGACGGTTGGAGAGGAGTCCAGCTTCCCAAAGGCGGTGATCTCGTCAAGGAGGCGACGTCGCCGAGACAACGAGAATTCTACTGTCTTTTGTCTTGTCTAGTGTTTGTTGTGTCCCCCCAGGTGTACCCTCTTGTGTGCTCCCCCTTGTGTATTGCTGTAGGTGGTGAAGTGAGGTATTGCAGTTCGAGAAGAAGAGGAGGTCGGGATTGTGGTCCAGGTGCATCAATCAAGAACAGATATCGGCAGCAAAGTCATCTCATACTTTTAAATGAGTAAGGAACTCAGGCTAGTATCACATAACATTAAGGGGTTTAACAGCCCGGTTAAACGCAGAATCGCCTTCCGAGATTATAAGCGTAAAGGGGCAGAAATTCTGTTTCTGCAAGAAACACACTTCTCTCAAGACAACTACCCCAAATTCCTGGATAAGGACTACCCGACATACTTTTTGTCTTCCGCGAAAGTCAAAAAAAAAGGGGTGGCCATACTAATTCATAAAAGAATACCGTTCGTACCCGATAGGACTTTCAAAGATAAAGAGGGCAGATTCCTCATAGTAAGAGGTGCAATCCAAGGGTTCCCAATTACTCTAGCAACAATATATGCCCCTAATGAGACGGCCCCCGTTTTTTTCTCTACCTTCTTTGGGAAACTCAACAAAGTGGCCAGAGGTAATATCATTGTCGCTGGAGACTTGAACAGGGCACTACGGGAGGACCTTGACAGATGTTCATCCACTAATATTACACACAGATCTGACATACTAACAATTAAAAAAGGGTTACGTGACTGCCAACTACTCGACATCTGGAGGGAACAACACCAGAGACTGAGAGAATACACCTTCTACTCACACCCACATGACACATATAGCAGGATAGATTACTTCCTTGTATCCAACAGAATGGTCCCTGGGGTCTCTCGCACCGAGATCCATGATATTTCATGGTCAGACCATGCATCTATAGAGCTGCGGTGCACACTAATCCCACTAGACAGACCTAGAGCGAACTGGAAACTAAACGAAATCTTGCTGAAAATCCCAGCCCTACAGGTGGAAATTGGGGAAAAGCTCACACAATACTTTGAGGAGAATGAGGGGAGTGTGGCTACGCACTCCAGACTGTGGGAGGCCCATAAGGCTACCCTCAGGGGGGTCATTATGAATCTGGCCGCTAAACGGAAAAGAGAACGGGAGGGAAAAATTTTGAAGCTAGAGGAACAGCTAGCAGAGCTTTCCTCCCTCCACAAAAAAATAAGAATGCCCATACGTTAACTCAAATACTAGCCACTAAAACTAGTCTTAACCTCCTCCTCTCCGCCCAGGCCGAGAAGGAATTGACCTGGTCCAAGCGGAAATTTTATGAAAAAGCTAACAAGCCTGACACACTACTTGCCAATAAGCTAAAAAAACAAGCTTCCAAACTATCACATTCACGCAATTCGAAACCAAGATGGGGACCTTACCTCCATCCCAGCGAACATAGCAGAGGAATTCAAAAAGTATTACGAAATATTATACAATGGAGATAAGGTAACCCATAATCCGAAAACAAAGGAGGATTTACGGACCTTCTTAATAGAGGCACATTTACCCATTTTGAAGAGATGCGAAAGGGAGGCACTCCAGTCGGACTTCACGATGGAGGAACTCTCTGGGGTCATCAAAGCACTAAAACCGGCTAAAGCCCCAGGGCCAGATGGCTTTTCGAACTTATATTACAATAAATATTTAAAAATTCTAGCCCCCCACATGTTAAAGTTATTCAATGAAATCTTAGCAGGGGCCTCATTCCCAGCACAAATGCTCCAAGCCTCAATATCGGTGATCCATAAACCCGGAAAGGACCCGGCAGACTGTAAGAGCTACCGGCCCATTTCACTGATTAACTTGGACCTCAAAATATACTCTAAACTTATAGCCAACAGGGTGGGTAGTGTTCTTCCCGGGTTAATTCACACGGATCAAGTAGGGTTTATCGGAGGTAGACAAGCGGCAGATAACACCAGGAGAATTATTGACCAAATTGATCTGGCCCAAAAAGAAAAAATTCACTCCATGGTGTTAAGTCTGGACGCTGAAAAAGCCTTCGATAGAATAGATTGGCCCTACCTATCGGAAACACTGAGAGCATTTGGCTTTGAGGGACGCCTCCTGCAGGCCATCCTGGCGTTGTATAAAAACCCAACAGCAAGAGTGAGATATCAAGGTTTCCCCTCAGAACAGTTTGAAATCAAAAGCGGAACACGTCAAGGATGCCCGCTGTCGCCACTACTGTTCGCCTTATGTATAGAGCCTTTGGCGGCACACATCAGAAATAACCCAGATATCTCTGGTATCCCTGTGGGAGACCAAATGCACAAAGCCGCTCTATATGCGGACGATGTCATTCTCACAATAGCCAAATCTCTCACATCTCTCCCAAATGTATTCAACATACTGGGCAAATTTAACCAAATTTCGGGATTTAAGATCAATCAGTCTAAATCAGAAGCCCTCAATATTAATCTACCAAAAGAAGTTGAAAAACTGATTGACCTCAATTTTCAGTTCAAATGGCAACCCTCCGCTATCAAATATTTAGGGGTTTATCTCACAAGGGAGTACAAAACTTTATATAAAGCAAATTTCCCCAAGATCATAAAGACGCTGGGGGAGGATCTCCGAACCTGGATGAAGGGGAGCATCTCATGGATTGGGAGGATACATAGCGTGAAAATGAATCTCCTCCCAAAGATGCTATATCTTTTCCAGAGTCTCCCTATCCCTTTGGTGCAGGCGGACATCCTCTCCCTCCAGTCAAAAATTATAAAATTTATTTGGAACGGGAAAAACCCAAGAATTGCTAAAGGAATATTAAAACGTCCCATTCATCCTGCGGAGGGTGAGCGGTGCCTTGCTTGCAGGCCTACTATAAAGCAGCCCAATTAGGGCAGATTTTCCAATGGCACACAGACCCAAGCCTACGGAGATGGGTTGAGTTGGAGAAGAGATGCTGTGCACCAATTGAAATCCGAAATTTAATCTGGCTACCCAGAGAAGGGGTACGCAAGATGAACAATCCGCTGCAGACCATGGTCAATTCATTATAAGTTTGGGAGGCCACGAAATTCAAATGTAATTTGACTACCAAAACATCATTAATGACACCAATAGTGGGCAACCCAGACTTCGCTCCGGACCTGAATAGCAAAAATTTCTTGATATGGACTCAGAAGGGCTTCTCCCGTCTAAAAGATCTGGAGGGCATAACGACCATACAAACATTTGACCAAATTAAATCCTCTAAGAATATCCCAAACAAATTTTTTAGGTACCTCCAGATCAGAGATTTCTACAATAAAACGCCAATTCGACCGGCGCGAACAAATTTTGAGCAGCTGTGTTCCAGAGATACGGACACAAGGGGACTCACATCTAGAATGTACAGGGAAGTGATCTGCCAGAAGTCGCCCATTGACAATAGACTGAGTTACATGAGACACTGGGAATCAGACCTAGGAGAGACTTTAGAGGACGACGAATGGGACAGAATTATACAGGCGGCGGCGAAAAGCTCAATCTGCACCACATTAAAGGAGAACGCATATAAAGTCCTTATGAGGTGGTATTACACTCCGACGCGCTTAGCGAAATTTGTAAAAGGCTACTCCCCTCTCTGCCCTAAACAGTGTGGGGAAGCAGCTGACCTCCGACATATGTTGTGGTCTTGCACTAAGGGGGCCCCTATTTGGGAACAAATCAGAGATTGGATTCAGCGGATTCTCGATTTGGAGATCCCCCTGGACCCGTGGCTGTTCCTATTGGGCATGCGGATCCAGGGTCTGTCAAATGCGTCGCATAAATTAATCGCGCATTTTGCTACAGCCACAAGATGTGAGATCGCAGCATTATGGAAACAGCAGGAGATACCAATTATCCCTAAGATCAAAAACAGAATTTGGCATGTCTGCCGGATGGAACAATTAACGAGTTTAGTTAATGACTCCGGCACAAATGTTCTAAAGGTCTGGGATCCATGGTTGACCCAGGTAGACATCCCAGGAGTGGACGCCACCTCAATCTTGCACTAATTAAACTAGGTGCGTTCTCCTTTAAGGGCAGATTAGACAACACGACTCAGCGACGCACAGTTAGCAGACCTTCATGTAGTCATAGAATAGGGAAAAACAAATAAAAGAAAGAAACCTCAGAAGAACCTGTCCCAGTTAAAACCCTTAGCTATTGCCTAAAAGGTTGAACAAGAGATATCTAAAAAACTGCACCAGAGCCTGGCAACCTACCACCTCCCTCCCCCCCCCCTAACCTCTTTCCCTGTCCCCTTGTCAAGTTCGTCTGGTCTTGTTTGTAAAGTGTTAAGTGGATGTGTCTTCGAGGCGTCATTACATGTGTTTAACAAAACTGGAAATGTAATAATGGGCTGTGGAACATTGGCTGTATTTGTACTTTCCAATAAAAATTTAAAGTTGAAAAAAAACAAAAACATTTTTTTATATTGCATTGAGTAATGGAAACCCAGGACAGTGTTGGTGCTAGCTAGATATAAACACTCCAGACATGTACCAATCTTTAAACCCTTGGGTATTTAATGTTGGTACAGATAAGAAGCATGGCTTACTCCATCCCGTTTACCCTGTGGTCAAAATATTAGTACAGCTCAACCCCGTTATAGCGCAATCTGCTATAGCGCGAATCGCTTTTAATGCTGTCTGAGCGTGGCTCCCGATTTAAAAACATCTCCAAGGTTTTATTTTTATATAATATTCAGTGCATTATTGCTAACAGACACACGCTGATACACATATATACACACACCCCTACACCATGCGGGAATTGAACCCATGATCTTTCATATGCTGGTGCAATTCTCTAGCTGCTACACCACAGTATTGGTGTGATGAATCTGACTCTATAAACAAACGTAACATCTACTGCACAGTGCAGTCCATGGGTGATCAGGGTTCAATTCCCGCATGTGTATTATATAAAATGTATTCACTGTTGGGCTGTCATTGATCAGAGAAGGGTCATGTGACCCTCCTGCGCTCAAAAGTCAGTCAAATTGAAAGCTTGGGAGAGCGTATGTAAGCACCTCGGAGCCTGATGAAGTGGAGAGAGCTGCAGATGCCGGGTAAGTCCTCGCAGAACCGTTCTTCCTGATTGCGCCGACCATTTCGCGATCCTGGTTATAACGTGCTCATTATGTGGACCAAGAGCACCGCGTTATAACGGGATTCAGCTGTATTAAGGGTTTCATATTTTTTTTTTTCATTTACAAACCTACTTTACATCCCTATCATTAAAAAATATATATATATATATATATATATATATATATATATATACACACACACACACACACACACACACACACACACACACACACACACACACACACACACACAGTTAGGTCCGGAAATAATTGGACACTGACAGAATTTTCATAATTTTGGCTCTGTACGCCACCACAATGGATTTGAAATGAAACAACTGAGATGCAATAGAAGTGTAGACTTTCAGCTTTAATTCAAGGGGTTGAACAAAAATATCGTATGAAACGTTTAGGAATTGCAACCATTTTCATACACAGTCCCCTTATTTCAGGGGCTCAAATGTAATTGGACAAATTAACACAATCATAAATAAAATGTTAATTTTTAATACTTTGTCGAGAATCCTTTGCAGGCAATGACTGAAGTCTGGAACGCATGGACATCACCAAACGCTGGGTTTCCTCCTTTGTGATGCTTTGCCAGGCCTTTACTGCAGCTGTCTTCAGTTGTTGTTTGTTCGTGAGTCTTTCTGCATTAAGTTTTGTCTTCAGCAAGTGAAATGCATGCTCGATCGGGTTGAGATCAGGTGATTGACTCGGCCATTGCAGAATATTTCACTTCTTTGCCTTAAAAACATCCTGGGTTTCTTTCGCAGTATGTTTTGGGTCATTGTCCATCTGTAAAGTGAAGCGCCGTCCAATCAACTTCACTGAATTTGGCTGAATCTGAGCAGACAATATATCCCTATACACTTCAGAATTCATCCGGCTGCTTCTGTCTTCGTTCACATCATCAAAAACCACTAGTGACCCAGTGCCATTGTAAACCATGCATGCCCATGCCATCACTGCCTCCACCGTGTTTTTCAGATGATGTGGTACACAGCAACTCTCTTTTTTAGATGTCCTCATTACACAGACTAATGGGGAGTTACATACTGATCTTTTTAGAAAGGATACATACAGAAATGCCATTTTAAGGGCAGATAACCATCATCCTCCTTCTCTTATTGATGCATTACCTTTTTCACAGAAAGTCCGGGTCTGCAAAATCACGAGCAGGAAGGATAATATTGAACCAGCTATTGGAGAACTACGTAGTAGATTCCTGGCTAGGGGATATCCTCCTGCTGTGTTAGACCGGGCACTGGATAAAGAGGTAAGTGCTACCAAAAATAAGAAGGAGGACAGGCTTGTATTTACCACTACGTACAGTCATAAGCGAAGCAGAGGAAAAGACCTCCCAGCCCGACGCTACAAGCCTGGTAGACAGCGTGTATCACGCGCAGGCTGTATTAACCCCCAGCACATCGGAGACCAACCATGTAGGAATAAGCACTGTAGCTGTGATGAATCCTTGATCACATTGAACGGGAAAACACTGGACACGATGGGCCCTTGGTCCCTCTAAGGATTCATTTTGCTGGGGGTTAATACAGCATGCGCGTGATACACGCTATCTACCAGGATTGTAACATTGGGCTGGGAGGTCTTTTCCTCTGCTTCGCATATTGCTGGTTTGGCCACGGCTGCTCAGCCTGGAATTAAGACTTTCATTATTGACATTATAAGAAGAGGCTTATACCCCGTGAATATGTATGTAATCACTTAATTGGTGATTTGAGAACTGGAGTGCTATCGTTATTTTTTTTTCTAACCATTTATTTATTTATTTTTTGTGGCATCTATTTATTCACATTTTTTCTTTCTGTGGAACATTTTTTTTTATTTCTCTGGAGTGAGTATTCATGCTATTCCTATCCTGTGTGTTTTTTATTATGGAAGATTATGTAGAAGTGGAGGATGAGGAAGGGGTTACTGATACCTATGCCTTTAACTGTGGAGACACTCACCGTCAGAGGAGGGCAGAGTCAGTTTTTGATGAAGGTGCTAATTTCATCTGTGAAGAGCCTGCTGACTTAATTACCCACTTCCTTACATTGGAAAAACTGTTATCACAGGACATTAGGTATTGGTGGGACATTACCACTCTTGAGAACTATGCTAGAGTTAAAAGGATTCCGTGAGGCTTACGCTTGAAAAAGGTACCGTCCTTTGGCTTTATTAATAAAGATTTTGAGAATGACTGGAAAGCCATATTAGATCATTGCTCATTTAAGCTAATCAAATTGATCATTAAGTATAAGCTAAATTAAAAAAAAGAAAGTGAGAGCCAATGTGAAAGTCCTACAGGATAAATTGAAAGGTTGCAGAAAAATGGAGAATTTTATTAAATATGACCAAACACTTTTAAGCAACGTGGGTGCTATGGAAAAGTCTCTAATGATTAAGAAACAACAAAAGTTTGATAGGGACAAGATAGACTATGAGAAGCAGCAAGTTTATATATGGCAACGCTACACTACAAACGCACAAAAGCCACAACCAAAATCTGGTTCTAAATATCAGAATAATAAAAAACAAGGTGACTCCAAGAACCCGAATAAATCCATCCTAAAACGCCATGGAAACGCTTCCAGTTTTGAGTCAGATGGTTCTGACTATGAGAGTCGTTCACTAGGCGTTTCCTTTTGTGATGATGATGATAATTGGCGAGTTAGATCTACCTCCCCTGAAACCGACTCTTCACAAAAATCTGTTATGATGCCCTCTCGGAAAGAAGATAAACCTTCATACTCCTTGTTTCAAAAGGAGTCAAAAAACGAAAGAGGACAAGGAGATCATCAAAGAAGAGAAGGGGGGAGGGGGATCCGGGGGATCGAGCAAAAGAAAGAAATATGCATAGGAGAAGTTGTGGATAATGTTATCAACATTTCACATAAGACTCTTACAGATGACCAGATTGCGGTTCTAAATAGAGGTTTAAATTTTGCCCCATACCAAGATTTTAATTTATTCAATACCATCATTGATCTCCAAAAATTAATTCGCAAATTGTCTCTTAAAAAATATTTTAATAGAAAAAAGGGACAACAGAGGTTCCACTATATTCCACTGATAGAGGTCTAGCTGAGAATGTTGATGGTATTGATGTTTCAATGGAGAATTTGGATTTGCATTCATTTCGTGAACAATGTGCTTTATCAGATCTTAGAGATCTTTATGATGAACAAAATCAGGATTTGGAGCCTGAGATCCCTTCCTCATTCAGCTTCTTTGGGCAATTACACTTAGGTCTTAAGAAGAAATCAACCTTTTGCCCTCATATTTTTAACAATCATAATATTAAGACCTTTGAGAAGCTGGTTGAGAGGGATCTCAGGTTATTGGCTAGGGGTATTGTACCCCGGGGGGTTCCCTCTTTAAATAAAATGAATCTGTCAGATATTGACTTCCAGGAGATGATTGCCCTCAGGGAAGATAGGTCTATTACAATCAAAAAGGCTGATAAGGGAGGGGCCATTGTGGTGCCCTCTTCTTCAGATTATCAGGCAAAGGCACTTAGATTACTTGAGGATGTTGAATCTTATACAAAATTGACATGATCCCACATGTGAGTTTTTACACCTTTTGAAAGAGATTCTTGAAGAAGGAAAGGCCCTATTTGTACTTAAC
Source organism: Ascaphus truei (assembly GCF_040206685.1). Taxonomy (NCBI): domain Eukaryota; kingdom Metazoa; phylum Chordata; class Amphibia; order Anura; family Ascaphidae; genus Ascaphus; species Ascaphus truei. The sequence continues at coordinate 144,571 of NW_027456873.1, forward strand.
ACAAAGGAATATGAGTTTCTCTACAATGCCTCACCTATTGTGCCCATCTTCCACCATCTCCCAAAGATCCATAAGTCACTTGTCCGCCCTCCTGGGCGGCCCATTGTGGCCAGTATTGGATCTTTGGGAGATGGGTTATCACGCTACACTGGCGACACACTTTATTCGAGCTTGGCTAGTCCCACGAATTCGAGTATACCCGGGTGTATTGAGGTTTGTGACTGTTTTCTGCCCGAGTGCATTGAGTTATTTTCCAAGCAGGGATTGAAGCATTTTATTCCCGCTTGCTGCAATACTGCACAGTATATATATATAAACTGCATTACAATTCATGAATTTATGCCATCTGGTAGACACGCGAAGCATTGCAGCCTATTAAATCCTAATCATTATCATTTAACAGATCAGCCGCCCATCAGCCAGGCATGAACCCAGGCTGGGAAGGCAAATGCAACGGGGCTTGTCAGAGGTTAGGAGCGGCACATTCCAGGTATCTGCCAGGTACACACCGGGTATTTGCTCGAATAAAGTGTGTCGGTGCAGTACATTGATGGTTTTTTACAGCCACTGGTAAAAAATCTGCCTTCTTTTCTGAGAGATTCTATGGATCTTTTATCCGCTATAAAAAATGTTATGATAGAAAAAATTAAACTAAACATATACTAAGCGCTTAACCTATTAGCCTAACTTAACAATACACGATAATGATGGATAAGTGCTCTAAATGTTGGAATTCCCTTACAAAGATACAACAATAAACTAGTGAATTCTACAGACTAATATAACAAACTGAGAAGACGGCTGCCTAAGGATTGAAAAACCACAAACCTATCCACAAGGTAAGTACAACAATAGCTTAAAAACAAAAATAAAACAAACAATGAAAGAAAACAGAAATAGTCCTTGGCGCACTATCTGGTATATAAACCTGCAGAAAAATGAAGTCCAAAGATCTTGGTAGTGAGGATTGTTGGTCCGGAATCCAATCGTACTCAAAGTCCTCTGAGGTGGTGGAATCAGATTTGTGCGAATGATGCTTTAATGCATGCCAGACCAATATGATTGGGTTCAAAGCAGGATCTTAATGAATGTTGCAGATGTGTTTTGGGGTCAATGTCTTGGAAGGACTGGTGACCACTCCAGATGTGAAGTATTCAGAAATGTTACGTTCTTCCCTCTGAGCAATAATGACCTTCTGTATGTAGACTCTCTAATATGAGGAAAAAGCCTTAATGGACTGGTCATGCACAGCTGCATCTAAAGACTTAGTAAACAATTATTTGGAAGTCTGACTCCTCCTCCCTGTCAGACTTCCAAATAATTGTTTACTAAGTCTTTAGATGCAGCTGTGCATGACCAGTCCATTAAGGCTTTTTCCTCATATTAGAGAGTCTACATACAGAAGGTCATTATTGCTCAGAGGGAAGAACGTAACATTTCTGAATACTTCACATCTGGAGTGGTCACCAGTCCTTCCAAGACATTGACCCCAAAACACATCTGCAACATTCATTAAGATCCAGCTTTGAACCCAATCATATTGGTCTGGCATGCATTAAAGCATCATTCGCACAAATCTGATTCCACCACCTCAGAGGACTTTGAGTACGATTGGATTCCGGACCAACAATCCTCACTACCAAGATCTTTGGACTTCATTTTTCTGTCAGGTTTATATACCAGATAGTGCGCCAAGGACTATTTCTGTTTTCTTTCGTTATTTATTTTATTTTTGTTTTTAAGATATAAAAAATGTTAGTTGGAAAAAGACTTTTAGATGGGTGACATTGGACGTGATGTCACTTTACTCAATCATAGATCACGAGCAAGGGATTCGAGCAGTGGAATTTTTTCTTGATGCTTCTACATTGTCCATTTCATTACGTGCCTTTCTTTTGGATTCTATTATGTTTCTGCTCACCCATAATTATTTTTCTTTTGATGCACAATTTTATCTTCAGACACGGGGTACTGCTATGGGGACGTCATTTGCCCCCTCTTATGCTAATTTGTTTGTGGGTCTTTGGGAATCCACACACATTTTCGGTGCTGATAATTCTTTTCGTCATCAGATTATTTTCTATAAACGGTATATTGACGATTTGATTATGATTTGGGATGGGGATTTATTATCACTGCATGCCTTTATTCATACACTTAATACTAATTCTTTAAATCTTAAATTTACTTATGAAGAACACATGAATCACATCAATTATTTAGACATTACTTTATTTATTGACACGACAGGCACTATTCAAACGGACATTTTTAGAAAGCCTCATTCACGTAATACTTTATTGGAAGCAGACAGCAGTCATTCTAAATCATCATTCGAAGTATACCCAAGGCTGAATTCCTTCGACTAAGACGGCTTTGTTCAAATGACGATTTATTTGAGCATCAAGCAGAGGAATTAAAAACTCGATTTGCTCAAAGAAAATATAATCACACTGATATTGAAGCAGCATATCTGTGTGTCAAATCTACAAACAGGATCGATTTGTTATCGAACTCGTCTGTGAAGTTCAAGAAGAAACATGAATTGGATCGAGTGACGTCTGCTCTATTTGTCACCCAGTTTAGTCGCCAGGCTGAACAGATTCGTTCTATCATTTATAAACATTGGGGGACCCTCACTCTTGATAAGGACCTACATAGTTCAGTTAACCAGGGTCCAGCCATTACTTTTAGGAAATCCAAATCCTTATCTGACTATCTTTCTCCAAGATTGTTTGACTCTAAGAAGTCTAACAAATCTGTTTAAAATAAAAGGTTTTTTTAAATGTGGAAAATGTTGCGTTTGCTGCTATGCGAAACCAATTAAGTCTATTAAGACTATTTATTCTAAAAAGAACTATAGGATCCCATCCTTTATTAATTGTGACTCACAATTTGTCATATACTTTCTTACCTGTGGCTGTGGCCAAGGGTACGTGGGCTGCACTATACGCCCTGTTAAAAACAGAATCATGGAGCATATACGTTCCATTAAAAGAAAAGATTTCATGTTACCAGTTTCAAAACATTTTACTGACTGTCCTTCAGGAGGTCTATCAAATGTTCATTTTTCTGCTGTAGAACTGGTGCCCATGCCCATGAGAGGGGGTGATAGATTAAAGCTCCTCAACCAGCGGGAGATGTTTTGGATCCATTCTTTGGATACATTATCCCCTGCAGGAATTAATACAGAATGGGATCTAGAAAAGGTGAAGGGAAACACAAAATGGATGTGCCCCCTAAAAGAATTCACTTAAATGCACACCATAACAGTGTAAAAATTAACTTTTAATAAATTTACTTAAAACATATATTACCAAAGTAATGTGTAATGTGAATTAAAAATATATTAAATCAACGCTATCAGGCAACCTTGTCGTCAGTTATAAGTTCATACTATCCCATTTAACCACTTAATAATGGTGGGATATGGAGGACACAGATTGCTAGGAGTCAGGGTGTTAACCCCTCTGGAGCAACGGTGAGACCCAATAATGGAAGTGTATAGATGTACACAAGTGAGTGGCCAATGGGTTAAATGTCCAGCTACCTTGCTAGATCAGCCAGCACTGCGCACTATAATGGAGACTTTAGTGTGTTAAAATAAGAGTGCTAGAGTGATAAAGCTGGCAAATGCAGTGATAATGGTAGTACATACACTGCTTGTCCGGGATGGGAAGGGAGCGAAGATAGCAGGGATACACCATGAAAAATAAAAAATAAATGCATACAATAGTGTAATAAGTTCTTTTCAATCTGGATAAAACATGTATGTCTTGGCTCTATAGCAATGCCTACTTACAGCAGGTCAAAAGGTAAAAAGCATTGATCTACACAGCAGGTAGAAAGGTGTCAGGATCTTCAGGAACAACAGCCCAGGTTTACAGCATAAGAAATCAGCACCTCAGCTCAGACGTCAGTAGATGTGAGTGGATCAGAGACATGCAAAAGAAAGGCAGACCATAGTGTCGATCGTGCATAAAATTTATATAAACAAACAACAAATTTTAGGAATTGTACTCACATTGTGTACATAATCATAGTTCACATAAGCCTTTACTTGAGGCAAATGGAGTGCTGGTTCAGTGTGGAGCAGCTCACCGGGGATCTTCTCCTTAGACTCACAACAGACCGGGTGGGAGATGGCGTCTGACGTCACATCCGCTGTTGGGGTGACGGCATCCGGTCTTGGAGGCAAACGGTGGGGGAACTCAGCAACTCTGAAGCCTTCAGTAGAAAGAGCAGCTGCAGCAATGAAAGTGGCTCTACGCGTTTCATCGTACTAGACAACTTCCTCAGGAGCATTCATTGAGGAGAAGATCCCCGGTGAGCTGCTCCACACTGAACCAGCACTCCATTTGCCTCAAGTAAAGCCTTATGTGAACTATGATTATGTACACAATGTGAGTACAATTCCTAAAATTTGTTGTTTGTTTATATAAATTTTATGCACGATCGACACTATGGTCTGCCTTTCTTTTGCATGTCTCTGATCCACTCACATCTACTGACGTCTGAGCTGAGGTGCTGATTTCTTATGCTGTAAACCTGGGCTGTTGTTCCTGAAGATCCTGACACCTTTCTACCTGCTGTGTAGATCAATGCTTTTTACCTTTTGACCTGCTGTAAGTAGGCATTGCTATAGAGCCAAGACATACATGTTTTATCCAGATTGAAAAGAACTTATTACACTATTGTATGCATTTATTTTTTATTTTTCATGGTGTATCCCTGCTATCTTCGCTCCCTTCCCATCCCGGACAAGCTACTATTGAAAGGAATCTGTACACATTCCTGGAAGGTTGAGAATTTGATCAGTGATCACCTTGACACATTTTATTTTGAATTTTAATTTTGTGCACTATTTTATCACAGATTGGGTGTGGTTAGCGCCGGTAACAAATCACTTTAAGTTCACTTAGTACATACACTGCAGCATAGACCTGCCAGACACGGCAGTGCTGTGCAAGGAAAGCAGGCACACTCACTATAAAATTAAAGGATTAAATAAATAACTAACTAATGGGATCAACACAGTTAGAGCCAGGAGACTGCTGACACTACATTAAAACAGCTCCAAGTAGGAGACTGACAACATTGCGCGTCCAACGCGCGTTTCCCTCCAGCAAAGGAGCTTCTTCAGGGACAAATTTTAAATCTAAAACATTTTTCATGAACATTTTGTATGAGTATTCTTGCTATGCTTCCGTCTCACGATGATAATAATGATTGTCTGTTTATTAAGTTATTTATTATTGTCATTTTTTTCTGCTTTCTAGTGATCAAATAAGATATATATTTATTAATGAATTCAATTGTCCTACATTTTCTTTTGGCATCTATTCTTCTTTATTATTTATTATTTGTTTTCCTTTTTCTAACTATATATTTACTTTTTTCTAGAATAATATTGTGTTTTACATATGTCCTTTAAACCATATCTATTGTGTCTAGGAGTTTGATGATATACCATTCATATGCCATCTTATGATATTAAAATTAACAAATCAATGGGTTAAATATACATTGAATATTCACTATAGATTTGGACATGTGTATGTTTATGTTTCCACAGTTGATATATATGTGTTATTGATATTTCTTTTGTATGTGATTGGTCTTTTTTATTAATTTTTTACCTGTTTATTCCCTCTATGTGGATCTCTTCCCTCTGAGCATTACGCCCCTTTCCTGTGTTTCATTTCACAGGGAATTTGTGTCCTGGGGGTTTGTGTTTACCTGGACACAGGTGGGCGGTGCTTTTGAGGGTGTAAACCATATAAGAGTTTGATTAAGACCAGTGAAACTACTCTTTGATAAAGCGCACCATGCGAGAGGTTTCTCTTTTTAATTAGTTATGTCCCAATAAATAATTTGTTATTTTTTCTATTAGCCTCCAGTTCTCGTTTTTTCATAGTTGTGATCCAAGTCTTTTCCTTCCTGCTTACTATGTACAGTCAAGCTGGTGGTTTTATTAAATCTACCAGTCTTAAACACTGGCATATTCTGCAAAATGATGATATATTATCTGAAAGTTGCTGTGTACCACCAATGGTGGCATTCAAAAGAGGGAGGAATCTGGCGGATAGCCTGATACATGCAGATAATGAGGGTAACTACAGAACTCCTCATTTTCTGGAGGGTGGCAGACCGGGTAACTTTAGATGCATGAGCTGCTCGGTCTGTAACAGTCTGACTACCGGTAGTCAATTCAGTCACCCCCCAAAGCGGGAGAATCATAAAAATTAAAAATAGACGCCCCACAGCGTGTGCTCCGCTGCTACAGAGACTGGAACAGTGAAAGACATTATTGCTTGGCACGGCGAATTGGCTGTACTGCTGTTCAGCTGAACTGGAGACCTCCTAAGTACTACCTTGAGGCTGAGGGCTGTACTAACAGCTAACCGATTGGAAGACCACCCAGGCCCTACCCCCGAGGCTGAGGGATTGAGAAGGAGAGAGCCACGACATCTCTATTGGCGTCCGTTGGTGCTTGGGTAACATTAACCCTGAAATGATTGTTTTTTCTATCTAAATGTACGCTTAATACTCACCTTTATTTTGTGGTTACTAATATAATTTTTAATGCACTATGAGCGTTGTGCGCTGTGTTTTTTTGTATTTCTGTTTGCTATTAGGGGGTATTTGAGCCATCCCTGGTGCCACAGCTGCAGACGTTCCATATACTCTACGTGTTTAAAGGTCACCTCTTTTTGTACATCACTATATCACCTCACTTTTATTGATTGTAGTAGCGCACTATATCTTTTCACATTTTCTTACTCCAGATAGGGAGACTTTCTTATTGAGACGTGAAGCATTCTGGATACATGCTTTAAATACCAGCAACGGTATGGGTCTTAATGAGCAACAGAATTTAAAATGCTTCCTTAATAGAAGGTAATTTTTTGTCTTTCTACAGGCATATTTGATCTTGCACCATCCATGGACTCTGCACTTACCTATTGGGAAAATTATCCTTTTTGTGTGGTTTTTTTCCCTTCCCTCCCTCCCCCTTCTCTCCCCCCCCCCCCCCCCCCTGGCTGTGTGTACCCATTTCTGACTAGGTATACACACTAGTATATTCTAAATACTGATGTACTGCATATTCTTATGTGGCATTTCACGGTAACTTTGCAGGATTATACTGATGTCATCAGCAGTATACAGTCACATGTTTTTAATAGTATATTGCTGTATTAGTTTTGTGCACATATGCTTTATGAATATTTTGGTGTGTGGTTTATTTACACTTTCAGGGTGATTTATAGGAGTGTGTCACTCCTCCCTGCTCTGACACTGATCCCATGGCGACGGATACATCTTTGTCCAGCCCTGTGAGTACAGTCTTGATTGGTGCACACCCCCGCCTTCCCCCCGACGGGCGGGTCACGCTGACGTCATCATGGGGGAGTGTTCAGTCTGGGGAGAGGTGTGGCTGTGGCTGCATTCCTCCAAGACAGCTCTATGCTGTATTGCCAGGGATTTAGACCTAGACGTCTGACGTCACTAGGGGGCGCCATATGGTAGCTCTGACATCACTAGGGGGCGCCATATGGTAGCTCTGACGTCACTAGGGGGCGTCAACATCCTGGTTATGTGGCAGAGCGGGGAGAGTATCAGGGGGGTGGTATATATTGTGACTGTTTTCTTGTGTTTGGTAGCCTTCACCTTGAGAAAGGCAGTATTAGACTGCCGAAACGTTGGACTTTATGGCATATTAAACCTCCTTTGAGTAAGACCGTGTGCCTGCTTCTTCTTCTTTGTCCGGCTACAGGAAGGGTCAGGAGACAGGGAGGACAGAGGCAGGAGAAACCCATCTGACTCCGGCCTTGCCTGTCCCTACGAATACAAACATACAACCCCTCACTGAATAACATAGCCCTAATCCCATGTAATAATCCTGGGTGTAAACAAAATAATGGTTTTATGAATATTGTAATGGTTTATTAGGGACCTAGGAGGTGGCTAGTGGTGCTGTTATGTGTATTTTTGTTTATTGTGGGTAGTGGGGGTGGATGAACGGGGTATTGGCCCCAAGGATGGGTGTTTAGGCCTACCGGGTGGGGGGGGGGGTAGCGGGAGGGGTTAACCCCTTCATTACCTTAGCGGTATTAACCACGAAGTTAAAGAAGAGGTTAAGTCATCCTGCAACCCCCTGGCAAGGCCTAAACACCCACCCAGGGCCAAATACCACCTTCACCCACCCCCGCTACCCACAATAAGCCTGGCACGGGTGTATAACCCCTTCATTGCCTTGGCGGTAATGAAGTTGCCTGTAAATGCATTTTTTATGCATCGGATTCATGCCGGGGGTCTCTGGTGCTGATATTAATGGATATCAGCTCTGGGACACATGCATGTTATTTTCATCGCAGCTTCACCCCACCTTCTTGCCAACTTTTGTGGCGGGACAATTTGGAGAAGAAACAGCAATTTTAAAGTGGCGATCAGCCGCAATAAGCTGATCAGGGCTTATAGAATTGAGCGTGTTTGAAAAACTGGCGATCAGTGCTGAAAAGTGGCTTATCACCGCGCGTCTGCCGATTTTATTTATTTATTTATTTTCCGGCAAAAAAACCCCGGTTATTTTTGCTCTAATCGCCAGCTTCTCTGGGCTTTCTGAATCGCTGTAGGCTTTTTTGGCTATAAACTGGTGATAAGTGGCTTATCGCTGCTTACTGCATGAGGGCCTTAGGGAGGATTTGTTCCTGTAAAGTACACCTAGTTTGGCATAGGATTTGGATGTCAGGGTATCAATGTGCATCCCAAATGTTAAATGGGAGTTGAACTATATGCCCAGATATTTCAAACAAGTAACAGGGGCTAGGATGGTATTAGAGCTGGTTTTTATCTGAAGCTCTGTCATTGGCAGCTTTAGCAATTTAGCTCTGGTCCCAAATACCATTGTTACAGTCTTGTCAGTGTTTAAAATCAGTTTGTTTTGGGAAATCCAGTTTCAAGTCTCAAAAAATCAGATTGAAGTATGTGTTCAAGGTCAGAGAGGCGAGGGCTGCGTGCATATAGGATCAGATCCAAGGCCTCTCACAATAACCTGTTAGGAATATTATTTTCTCATCTATCCGACATAAGTATAAAATATACTCTACCAAGACCCCTAATACAGAGTTACCCACCTTATACGGGAGCAGCTGCCAGACGAGTACAGTAAATGTATCTTATTTCTTTTACCACTGGAGGGCAGCGTGGAGTTGCAAGGAGTGGCGCCCGTAAGGACGACGTGCCAGTTAGGCGGAAGGAGACGCGCACACACTTTTATGTGAAACGGATATTTTTGGGGAGGGATTTAGTAGTCTGAGTGAGAAAATTGATATTTTGTCACAATGGAAAAATGGAAAAATTAACCATTTAAATATGCACAGATTTTATCCCACGTTTGGAAATTAGGGATGTTGCCTAAAAGTCTGAGAATGCATTAAGTGCCACCCACGGGCTTTAATGAAGCAGCATTTGTGGGATAAAGGGAACAGCATCCTGTATAAAGGTATTTTGGGCTCGATATAAATAATTGAAGCCAAAAACTAATATTAAGTAAATTGAGAATGGAAAAATATTCAGCACAAACGTACAGAATGTGATATTCTGAGAGATCTTACAGATGTTATCAAATCCCACAATGAATATATAGAAAATGTCTGTATAGAACGAGTCAAACAAGAATATGCCAATAAAACGTTTAATTGGGAGATACAGGGGCCACAATTCAGGTCAGTTAGCTGGAAGAAGGGAAGCCGGTCAGCCAGAAGAGCAGGTCCTCCGGTCAGCCAGAAGAGCAGGTCAGCCGGTCAGCTCTGAGATCAGCATTACTTATATCCCCTAAACGTTGTCCCCTGCATGTAATGCGCAGAACAGCCTGCACTGCATATACTGTACATGACATACTTAACCCTTTCTTTTCGCTCGACTCTAATCTGAATGATTTGCTAATTGGTTTGTAATTAGAGAGATATTTGTAGCAGAATCCCATGTATGTTCTTTTTACCTTTTTAGATACCGTTTTGTGTAATAAAAGATATGAGATCAGAGGGGCTTCCTGTTTGCACTCGTGTTTTGGCAGAAGTGTATATGTGACCCTATAAATCTCCCTCACACCCGGCTTGGCAGCGTGACACTAGTGCAATGACCTGGGGAAGAATCACTGAGCTGTTAGCAATAGATACAACGGATAGAAAAGACACTACACATAGGTTGGATTAAAGAGAGTATTTTATTGAAATAATGAATCTCTTTGCTGGTAGGGGCCTGCAGCACATTGCAGAGCAATATAGTAACACGCAGAGCAATGCACTGCAGGCCCCTCCGGCAGCAAAGGAGTGAAGACCAATGCAGGGTGTATAAAGATCTCACTGATAATTCATGCACAAAGGGCAATTTGTTGCTGTGATCCAGAGGAAGGCGAAACATAACCCCTGCTGTGCAATGGGGGAAAAAAATTCCTTCCTGACCCCATTAAATGGCGATCGGAGGGTCCCTGGATCACTGCGCAGTGAGATCAGATGGAGCAGCACAGATCAGCGTTGTTATACACAGGGGCACACTCAGTATATAGAGATGTGGGTGATGGGGCCCTTGTGCCCCTGTGTATAACTCACCTGCTCCCACATCCCCCTGCATATCTATCCCATTCACCCCTTTTCCTCCCGCATACCTCGCAGGGCCGGCCGGCCATTAGGCGGTCGCCTAGCGCGCAAAGGTCCTAGGGGCGCATTAATAATCATTATTATTTTTTTTCTTATTATTTCTAATTTATTTATCTTTTTTTTTAAATTATTATTCTTTTTTTTTATCCAGTATTTTGGCGCCCTTTTGTTTTTATTTTGCGTCGCGCTGGGGTGCGGTCGCACCCCCTGCAGTCCCGATAGCTACGCCACTGTTTATTTTATTATTTTATTTATCTTGTTATTTTTTATACAACTGGGGCACAAATTTTAAGTTTCGCCTCGGGCGCATGAAACCCGTGCTCCGGCCCTGCTCCTTGTTCTCTCTCACCCTCTCACGCCCAATATCCCTATCTCCCTCTAGTACCTGCCCCTCCCGCAGCCTTCCTGATCTTATCTGCCTCTCCTGCGGTCAAACCAACTTCTCAGGGCCCCTAGAATACCCCTGTATCTACGCCCTGGCTCCTCTGCTACCTGCTCCCGGCTTCTTCTCCGCCTAAAAAAGGTGAAGCAGCAGATCTGTCCGCACCTCTCGTATTCTCCTACCTGCTCCTGGGGTCTTCTCCTCCGCCTAAAAAAGGTGAAGCAGCAGATCCGGCCACACCTGTCGTATGCTCCTTGGTCATCGTACACCACGTCTGCCTCCTCGGCCGCCTTGTAGCCCACCTCATTGTTCCACTTGACGCCCGCTTTTTCGTATGCCTCGTCGTCCGCCTCGTAGCCCGCCTCGTCGTCTGGTGGCACAAAGGGCACCACCTTCGTGCGTGTCCTGACCTGCAGGAGACATGAAGTGTTTGTAACCAGGGACAGTGATACTCTGTATCGCAAGAGCTCCTGTGCCACTTATACCCCCTCCGCAATACCACGTTATACCGCCCTCCACAGGGCAAATACCCGTTATACCCACCTCCCCAGGCCCAGTACCCAGTTATACAACCCTCCCAAGGCCCAGTACCCTGTTATACACCCCTCCCAAGGCCCAGTACCCTGTTATACGCCCCTCCCCAGGCCCAGTACCCTGTTATACACCCCTCCCCAGGCCCAGTACCCTGTTATACACCCCTCCCAAGGCCCAGTACCCTGTTATACACCCCTCCCCAGGCCCAGTACCTGTTATACCCACCTCACCAGGCCCAGTACCCGTTATACCCACCTCACCAGGCCCAGTACCCATTATATACCCACCTCACCAGGCCCAGTACCCATTATATACCCCTCCCCAGAAGGTCATGTTTCTATTTATCAAAAATACATTGAGTTACCTCTGGTTTTCAGGCATGTCCTAGGGGAGTTATCACAGAGACACAGAAACGTCGCTGAGTTTGGTGAGTAACTCCCTTAACCTCTCAGCAGTTGAATTCCCCATTAGGCGCTTAACACGTTAAAAACAAGCGTTGCTATTTCTCTGCATGAAGTTGCAGGTAATTGGAAGAGTTACACAGTGACGGCTATTTCATCACTCACCTTCTTCTCCCGAAACGGTCTTTTCTGTCTTATTTCCGGCTTCACATCGGATATCCATATCCATTCTTGGCCTCTGATCTGTATGCAAGACAATGCTTTAAGACAGGGTTGCGCAACCTTTTTCCCTGCTCCCCCCTCCCCCCTCCCCACCTTGTCTCCGACGTTCTGATGTAACGACGTCATGTGATATCACGTTGCTATGGCAATGCCACATCATGTGACGCCACGTTGCTGTCGCCAGAAGCCGCCGGAGACAAGGAAAGGGAACTTACAGAGGACTTGCGCGCGATTTCCGGCATTTAATTTAAATGCTGTGGGGAAGAGCGAGGGGCCACTGTAAGCGCCGAGCCCCTCCTCCCAAGAAAATGTCGCGCCCCTCGATTTGCACACCCCTGCTTTAAGAGATATTCTGGGACCCTCCAACTCCTCCATCGGACCCTTCCTCATACTCATATTGACTGACCTTGCAGTGCTCTGCCCTGACTTGCACTGACCTGCTATGATGCCTCTCAAAATACCATGCTAACTCATTCTGAACATACATGTGTCCTTTCTACATGTTACTCAGCTTGTATGGGCCACAGACAGCTTTCCCGGGGTCCAGGACTAGTTTCCACCGGGGACCCTCACCCATGGGTCGGCGACCTTGCGAGAACCCACCCCCCCCCCAACCTGTTTTCTCTTGCACTGCCATAGACTACAACATTTCGGCCTGCTGGTCTTTTTCAGGTAAAGTGGCTAAACCCACTAAATCCAGCAAAGAAAGGCCAGCAGCCAAAACATTGTAGTCTGTGGCACAATAAATTATCTTTTTTTATTCAAATCTGTGTGCCCTTTTCCATCAATCTTATTGTATACATTGGACGAAATGCCGGTCTTCCCTGAGACTAAGGGGCACTGGTAAAAGTATCACTAATTGTTTTTTTTGGTATGCAGCAAATCCCCATCATTTTTGCGTTCTCTTGCTCTGCCCCAATCTGACACACCACCTTGCTCTCTCACCCCCCTCTTACACTCCCCCATCACCCTTTCCTTCCCCAAAGGTTGTCCTTTAATCAGATCTTACCCAAATTGTCTCCATCTCCCTTGGAAATGTTCTGTCTTTAAGCTGTGTGGCTCCTCTTGATCCGAACTTTCTTAGCTGACCCCTTTAGGTTTCGGCTCCGAGGGTCTAAAAAATAAGCGACTCCGAAAAGATGTGAAATATGCACAAGGGTCCTAAAATATTTATCTAATGGGGCTCTGAGGGGGAGACTTAAATACTAGTTAATATAATCTATTTAACTAACAAATATGATCTATTAAACTAAGAAATATAATGTATCAAACTAAATAAATATCTATTAAACTAATAAATAGAATCTATTGTACTAAGAAATATAATCTATTCAACTAAATAAATATAATCTATTTAAAAACAATACAATAAAAAGCTGGAGAAATGATACGTTAACCAAGCCACAGATGTGATGCCAATGAGCGTTGAACTCCTTGCAGATCCACCGTCAGCTGGTTGTGGCAGAAAGTGGTGACATGCAGTAGAACAGAGTGGTTGAGCTGTAACCACGGCAGTCAGGTCAGAAATCAACACAATATTTTTTGAAATTTAGAATGAGAATGTTCAATATGTCACATTCTGGGCTCAGACCCTGAGCCCTGTCACATGTTAGCAGCTTGTGATAATAGAAGATATCCATATACTGGGATGTGATAAGAGACATGAAGGTCATTTTATACTGGGTCCCATAACCTGCTTTATATGAAGTATCATTTTACACTAATTAGTAGAGATGCTACATTTTGAAAAATAGCGCTTTTGGCGACATTGTTCATTTTCTCTACAAATGATAAATGAAAAAGTTGGATAAAACGTTATATGTGTGTGTGCGCGTGCAATATATATATATATATATACACATATACATACATACACATATAGTATGTTTATATATATATATCATACTATATGTATATATATTGTCTGTTTTATACACACATACACGTGTGTGTATATGTATGTGTGTGTGTGTGTGTATATATGTGTGTGCGTGTGTATATATATGGTATAACCCAGAGGTGCGCAAAGTGGAGGGCGGGAGATTTTTCGGGGGGGGGGAGGCGCACGGGCGGTTGCAGAGGCCCCGCGCACTTCCTCGAGGCATTAAAATTAAATGCCGGGGGATCGCGTGAGGCCTCTGCAATGCTATTACTTACCTTGACTCTGCCGGCGTCACTCGTGTCCATGGCAACGCGGTGTTAAATTACGCCGCGGGGTCATGTGACGTCACCCTCGTCAAATGCCGCTGCCGGTCACGTGACGCCGCATCAAGGTAAAGGAGGGGGTGGGGGCGCGAGCTCCCCTGGTATAACCAATAAATAATATAGCTGATATAGCAATTTGGTTGTGGCTAGAGAAAGATTATAGTGGCAGTGAGAATTAGTGGCCAGAATTAATAACTAAAAAGTAGCTGTAATAAAATAATAATAAACACTATGCCTAAACACAATAACAGTCCAGAAACTTAGCTCTAATAGCTATGTTATAACTCAATCATAAAAGGATCCAATTCGGGCATCCTCTGGAGTCCTGGCAGCTCTCTTCGGGGAAACAACCACCTCCTCGATAGATACCTAAACAAAAAAAAAGAAGAGAAAGCGCCCGCTCCATGTGTAAATTCGGTTTAACAATTTCATTTCCTGGACAAGATAAAAATAACAAACTCACAAACATCCGTTTGGTAAAAGCGTTGTATGAGACAGGCTCGTGCTCCGTGGTAATCCGGTGGTCAATCCGGTGGTCAATCCGCAGCTCCAGACTTTGGACGATGACCGGGAAACTCGATAGGCTGCGCCCCTTGCAGTGTGGTCCTCCGGCAATCTGTAGTATGCAGTTGTGATTCCACTCTGTAATTCCGGTGTCTCGCCTTGTTCGCGTACCAACTTCCCTTCCGGCGTCAAGACGGATAGTGTGGCAATAGCAACGAGAAGAATGTACCTACGTGTTTCTTCAGCACACGGCTGATTTCATCAGAGGATAATGCTACAACTCAGTCGTAATGGTTTTATAGTCCTACAGTCCAATTGGTAATGGCATAATAGATCACATATGTTACTGATTTTAGATAATAATAGATTCTTGTATGACACACACACACGAACACATATACATATATATATATATATATATATGTATATATATATACATACACACATATATATATTTACACACACATACATATATTTACACACACATATATATATATATATATATATATATATATATATAT